>NC_141901.1:81705728-82008758 GCF_057802395.1 Ceratotherium simum simum
CCCCTCCTTTACTGAATTCACTTGATAATTTTCTCGGAGGCCAGGAGAGAGTCAAGACTCACAGAATGAGCCAAGACGTTCTGCCTATTGACTCCGAGGTGCCTAAACCAGTGATGCCCAGTTGGTTTTCCTCAGACTCCCAGAGTGAAGTTAGGGTGGGAGGAGGGATTGAATGTGGAGTTATTTCCAGAAGAGTGTACACCAACCTCTGGGATAGAATATATTATATAGCTTATATATAGCTATATATACACACGTTTGTATCGTTATGCTTCCAAAGTGTGTAGCTGCTATTAAAATTTAGATAAAGTTTATCTGAAAGCAATATGGAATTCAGAGTAGTTTTTGTTATTCTGCATTTTTTAAAATTAAAGTATACTTAAAGTATATACAAGCACTAGGAAAAGGACCTCTCAGACTTTAAACAATTGGGAGTTTTGGCCTAATCCATTTCTTCCTCTGTTGGAATGATTGATGAGTAGGTAAGGTGGGAAACAAATTCAGGGGAGTGTATTTAATGACAAAAGTATGTGAGAACACCTCCACTTCCCCCAAAAAAGTATGTGAGAGTCCACTTTTCTTTAAAAGATGATTATGTAAGTAATAAAATTCTAATCACTCTTTAGTTGGTGATTGCTATGATACAAATTACGCTCTTCTATTTGTTGAATTTCATGGCTCTTTGGGATTTCCAGATGGTAAGAATGACCACCAGATTATTTCCTGAGTTTGGTTTTTGTTCAGCCTGAAGAATTGCTTGGAATAACGCAGTGAGAGTGTAATCTCTGCAGGCAAACAATTATTTATAGAAGTTTAGACTTATACCCAATGGATGTTGAGATGGCAGGGATTTACAAAAGAAACTTTTGTTCAGAATTTGGTACATAACTCTTGCAAATCAACATATCCAGGAATTCTCCTAGCGGGATAACTTGAAAAGTAAAGGAAAAGTTATGATAGTCTTATTTAATGGGCTTCTGAGGATCTATAACAAACTGTCAATTATATATAAAATTTTAAATGTAAAATGGGAAAAAGAAGGATAAGAATTGCTAGAGTAATTAGTAATAACAATAGAGCTGCAATTTACTGAGCTCTTATGCACATTTAAGCTTTATCATAACCCTGAGGGTAGTTAACTAGTATGCCCATTTTGCAGATGAGGAAATTAGAGATAGTGGACCAAAGCCATGGAGCCTATAAATGGCGTAAGGGGAATTCGAACTCAGTTCTAACTCAACTCAAAGTCTAGGATGTAAACTTCGGATATCTGGGATAATGAAATGACAACAGAGAAATTCAAATAGTGTTTTGCACCAGCTGGACCTAATGTATGGCTAGTGGTTCAGAGGTGGGTCCAGATTTTGTGGGGTCTGAAGCTTACAAAAATTTAAGAAATTTAAAAAAATTAGACATAGGGGCCCATGCAAGTGAAAGGTTCATTGATCTCCTTGATAAATCCACCTTGGAGATGGTTTCAGGAATCCAGCCAATACCTAAGCCAGGACCTTCATTCTAAACATGATTTTAGCCCTAACTTTAAATCAAGAATACCACTATTCATTTGTGCTAGGCATTAGGACAGTGATCCTCAAACTTTTTTTGTCCTGCTCTAACTTATTAAAGGATACAACAAAGTCCCTTCCATAACAGTGGTTCATTAAGACATGGATTCCTAGCAGTAAGTGTCATTGCTCTGAGTTGAGACTCACAGATTCAGGATATGAGAGTTTAGTTTTCTTCTTAAAACCAGTAAGTTATTTATTCAACATCCTAATTATTTATTGCCTGTCCACTGTGTATTAAGTATGCTGCTAGTTTCTAGATTACAACAGAGAACCAGAGGGATAATTCCTACCCTAATGAAACTTCTAATTCTTGGAATTTCTGTCAGTTATATCACCTCCTCTCCATTATACAGGTTCAAAAACTTGGTATAGTCCATGACTTTCTCCTTTCCTTCCCCACATATCCAATCTATTATGTTGATTTTTTCCTGTGAAATGTCTTTTGATTCATTCCTAATTCTCCCTTTCTACTAGCACAAGTCCTTTGCTCCTCAAACTTGGATTATTAGAATACCTTCTTTAAAGTCTCGTTCTTCTTTTGAGAAATATTTATTGCATACCAGGTATGCATCAGATAGAGTGCTAGGTACCTCTCCTTCTAAATTCTGTTTCTTTTTCTCCCCAGTCCATCCTGTAGACTAAAAATATTACTCTCCTCACATCCCACAGAGTCTCTAGATGTTCTGTCCCAGCATAATAAGACTGAACATCACGAAGCTGAGTGTGATGAAGATCAGGAAGGTTTTTGAATTTGTGCCATCACGAAAAAGGAGCAGCTTGAATTGATGTGAAATAAAGTGCATGTGTGGATGGACTTCATCCTGGGCCCATACTGGTATGAAGACAAAGCTGAAATCTGGAAAATGTAAGAGGAGGGCCCATTCATCCTGAACTTCTGGGCCTGCCACTACTGGAAAGATGATTGGGGATCAGTACGTATTAATTGATTGATTTCTATGTGTATTGAGTCACAACTCTATTCCAGGCATTCAGCCCTGTCGCCATCATCTGGTCTGGATTCACACCTTCAGCCCTCTTCCCTTCACTACTCACCCTCATGTGACAGTCAAGCTGATCTCCCCAACTTTCTTGGGCACATTATGTTCATTCCTTTCTGTGTAGTTGCTTATGCAACTTTTCTTGTAAACCCCATCTCTCTCCTTCCTACCCTAAAACAAAATTCATGATACCAATGTGTTGTTCCTCAATAATATTTAGTCTGTTGTCATCCATTAGTGACTTCCAGCCATGTAAGTCATGTACGGTATAATGGTGAATCTGTGGGCTTTAGGGTCCGACTGCTAGGATTTTATTTCTGAATCTACTATTTACTGGCTTTGTTACATTGGGCAAGTTAATTAACCACTGTAAGACTCAGTTTCTGTGTAAGTAAATTGAGGATAATATTGTAGTACTTGCCTCATAAAGTTGTTGTGAGGATTAAATAAGACAGTCTGTTTGATGTAGCTGGTACATACTGTGTGCTCAGTGCACACCACTCTCAATATTACGTAATATTCATCTTAATCAATATCTTGAAGGTATCTATGTCATTGAATTACTTCCTCTATATTCCCCGTAGCACCTACTACAGGCTGGACAAAGAGTAAGCATTCAATAAATACTTAATGGTGCCCAATGTATATCGTTAACAAATAAAGCAATTATTCTCAGAAGAATGCCACAGGGCCCATCTGAAACACACTGTTTGTTCTTCCTACAGTCCATTCTTACCACCAACTTCATCCTATTTTCCTGGCCTCTCGTCCTCATGCTTCATATTAAAAGTCACTAAATGTTCTAGATTCTTACTCGAGTGTTTCTCCTAAATCTGTCCCTCCCTTGTTGTTTCCACCACCCTTCACCTCTACGCCAGCTGTTCTGCTGCATCGACCTCTCCTTGTGGGGCCGCAGCTCAAACTCCCTTCTTTGGATTCTATCCCCCCACCACTGCCAGGTTAACTCCCTAAAACAGGATTTTTCATCATGTCTTTCCTCCACTGCTCATTTACTTACCTAATAAAGTCCACACTGCTCTGCTTGGTTTTTAAGGCTCTTCATAAATCTCTTTTCACCTTTCCTATCAACATTTGGATTTAGCTCCATGTGCTCTTACATCTAGTCTGGAAATCTTATTTGTTGTCCTCTTAAAACACTCCTCTCATCTCCTCTCTAGTTTGACTTCTGCTCTTTTCTCCACTTATAGTATCTTTTCCTATTCTCCTCATAAATGCAGATCCTGCCCATCCTTCCAGATGGAGTTAAAATTCTACTTTATCTATAAGGTTTTCCTTCTGCATCAGCCAACAATGAACCACTGATCACTCTAATTCTGCAACCGAGGTTTACTGAGTGCTTGCTATATACTAGGCACTATGCTAGGTGTTTAGACTACCAATATGAATAAGGGTCCCTCTCTATTCTAAAAAATCTGGAGCCAGCCCTGATGGCTTAGCGGTTAAAGTTCGGCATGCTCTGCTTTGGCAGTCCAGGTATGGCTCACGAGCGTGGAACCACACCACTCATCTGTCAGTAGCCATGCCGTGGCAGAAGCTCACATAGAAGAACTAGAAGGACTTACAACTAAAATATACAACTAGGTACTGGGGCTTTGGGGAGAAAAAAAAGGAAGATTGATAACAGATGTTAGCTCAGAGTGAATCTTTCCCAGGAAAAAAAAATCTCATTTTGCTCCCTTTCTAATTCCTGTAGCACTCATTGGATCACTAATTTTGGCACCAAACACATATTACTTATTTTATCCCACTAACATCACTCTGAGATGAGGAAACTGAGATTTAGGGAGTCTATCTGACTTGCTCAAGTTCATACAGCTGATAAGTTATCTGCGTTGTCTTTGAAGTTCCTAAAGGGCAGATCCATGTTGACTTTTTTTTTTGGTGATACTAACAGTATCTAACAGATTAAATGCTCAATTTGAATTTATTGAATAAAAACATTCTGATTTTTATATATTGATTTTATTTTTTGCATTTGCAACTTTTACAGCTAGAGGTGATTTAAAGATCATCAGCTTTTGATTTTTAATACCTCCAAAACATATCCATGAACCTGATAGCCGGAGAAATGCCATAGCCCGAGGTGTCTCAAAATGGTCAATACAACTCTTTCAAATAAAGTAAATATGTACCTTACAGTGGTATAAGGAGGTCTGCTTGTGTTAGCTCTGCCCTTGGGCAAACTTAGGCTAGAATTTTAATAACAAACAGACAAAAATATCTGATTTAATTTCTATTTCCCAAATATGGAGAGTTTGTATATTTGAAATAGACTTCCCTGTGGGTAGTACCGACACAGGTAATGGCAAGGAGGGTGTATTTACATAAGCAGGAGCTGTTTTTGAAGCAGGAAAAATACAAACACTCCAGAAAAACAAAATCTTCTCCTTCTTAAACATATATTCACTTCAGAGAAAAACCTCAACAGAAGGGAGCCCTAATTGGGGCTCATAGAAGTTTAACACAGAATGATGTTGAACACTACATTTCTTTTTTTTTACACACTCAAAGTAATTTTCCTTTGAAGACGCATATGACATTCTGTTTTTTCTTTCATCATAATTATTAAGAAAAAGTTTATTTTGTGGCCATATATCTAAATAGTTTGCTACTCATCAAGCTATAATATCTAGATGAATTTGTTGTACAAATTCCATGGGAAGGGGGGTACTTTTGTAAGGAAAATATCTATAGTACATAGTTAAAGTGCAAAATAGCTGACCAGGGGTTTTATTATCATAATTTGTATCATTTCTGGACCACTGTCACTACACTTTAATTCCCATAGGGTCAAAAGTTATTATTCTGCATGCCTATGTGTTGCAAAATTGCTTTCAATTATTAATAAAACAAGCAAATATTAAATGAGATGCACTATATGATACAAGGAGACTAAATAAGCTTGCAAATCTGCTTAATTTAATTTCTTTAGTTCTTATGTAATTGTCTAAAAATGAGACAGAAAATTCTCTGTACATTTAAAATGGGAAGATACCATGAGTGGCATCTCCATGCTCTCATTCTTCTCAATGAGTGGCACTGGTCGTGCATCAAGTTGAGAATATGTTTTTAATTATTAGCGCTCCACTTGCGTTATGCTTCTCTTCCCTTCCTACACATCTCTCATCAGCTTCACTGTCAGGTAAATATCAACCCATGTTTTAGAAAAGAATATCAAATAATTTGAAAGTCTCAGAGAAAGTCATGGTAAGAGCTAGAACATTGGATCCAGCGCTGTGCTGGGGTATGTCTAACCACTGGCTTTGCCTTCCCCAACTCTAACAAAACCCTGATTTGTCGTGTTTGCTGATTTCCTTAAGGTAAATAATCCCACCAGAGTCGATTTCAAGCTACCAACACAATGTTGCTGAACAGAGAGTTGGGAAGACATTTTAATAATGACGTCAGAAAGTACACTTAGAATGTCCATTTTGACATTTTTCCACACATAGAATGTCAGGCTCTTTCTGGGTGCCTTTTTTTGCCCTGCCTCTCTAACTGGTATTTAGATTTCAAGCCTATTTGTTTGAAGGGACCTGACTCCAACACAGCACTGAGCCATTCTCCCTTTAATTAGAAATATGTGCCTGAACCCAGTCGCACTTACGGGGTATGATTGTTAGTCACAAGCTAAGGTGTTTAAAATTTGTTACATGTCAATTTATTTCTTGACTATTAAAACACTCAAAAGATTCTAATTCAAAGGATACAAAAGGTGTGAGAAGTCTATCACCCCTGTATCTTAGCCCCCAAGTTTTCTTCCCTGGACATAAACAACATTGTCAGTTTCTTGTGTATCAATACAAAATTATTCTATGCAGATGTGTATATCTCATCCCCTTATTTTTAAAACATAAGTGGTAGCATACTACACATACTGTTTTCCATCTTGTTTTTGTTGTTGTTGTTTTTAATATGTATTGACAAATGTTTTATATTTGTACATGAAGAGCTTCCTATTCTCTTTTCTATCTGCATAAATATTACATTGTTTGGTTGTTCTGTTATACCTTTGAACTGTCTCTGATGTGTCAGATTTACACATTTAGATTATTTTCTATCTTTTGCTGTTATACACACAAAGTTCCTATGATGTCACTCTATATATGTGTGGTTTAGCACATGTATATGTATAGTCCTAAATACATTCTCAAATTAATTCCTGGAAGTGTAACTTCAGTTTCAAAGTGTTCTGTATGCTTTTTTTGGCTTTTGCCAAACTGGCTTCCATAGAGGTGGAAGAAAGTGAGTTTCTTCACACCTTCTCCATTACAGTGTACTATCAAACTTTCAGATCTTTGCCAATCTTATACATGAAAAAAAATTTCTAGATGATTTTGATTTGTATTTCCCAGATTGAGTGAGATTGACCATCTTTTGTTTTATTGAAACATATTTGCTCTTCTATGAGATTTCTGTACATTTCCTTTACTCACATTTTATTAGATAGTTTTTTATCTTGGTATATGGTGTGGGGAGGTTATGGATCCAAATTATTTTTTTCCACATGACTATCCTACTTTTTCAATGTTTTTTATTAACTAATTAATCTTTTCTCTATGGATCTGACATGGCATCTTTACATATTAAATTCTCCTTTGTGTTTATATCTTTCTGGACTTTTTAAACTGTTCTATTTATGTTTCTACATATGTTGTGTGTTTGTGCCTTCGTGTGTGTATGGATGTGTGTGTGCCAATATTATACTGTTTTAATTATTGAAGCTTTATAAGACATTTTAATACCTGGAAGGTCCAGTTTCCTCTCATGACTTTTCCTTTTAAGACTTTTCATGGCTCTATTTGATTGTTTATATTTTCATTTGAACTTTGGCATCAGCCTATCGTGTTCCAAAAGTACTTGGATTGATATTTTATGTTAGAATCACACAATATTTACAGATGAACTTAGGATAATGGACATCTTTTTGAGGCGTGTCTTCTTATCCCAGAACATTGTATGCCTCTCTATCTGTTCAAGTAATTTCTGTTCTTCAATAGCTTTTAAAGTTTCATCGTATAATGTTTGCTCATTTTTTTGGTTAAACTTATTCTCAGATATTTTGTTTTTTCTGTTGCTATTAAGAAGCCAAACTTTCATTTTACTTCAATTTACAGATTTTGAATGGCATAGTTGGGAAATTGAAAAGTAGGATATCTTCTCTAGAACGTATTCAGAGATGAAATTTCTACTGAAACTCTGAATGTGAATAAATTACTAGAAATGCGCCATAGACTTCCTGTTGAATAAGAGTAAGTTTTGCATACTCACTTTAGTGGCCTGGAAAATGGATACAAACCAAACAAGAGTTAGCCTTACCATCCTTATAATTTAGAGGTAAAATATAGATTTTACCTATCTTATCATAATTAAGTGTTATTTCACCGGTTAAATCATTTTAAATGTTAAGTTTTTTCCCCTTAAAAAGTCAGCCAGCAAGCAAATACAAAAGACAGCAAAAGTACAGTGAAACTACCTACACCTATAATTTCTTAAGATATACGTCACTTACACAGCAAGACAGTCCTGGATTCTATTCCGCCTCGATATGTGCTGCAGGCCACCACTGCCACCGCTTAAGAAACCTGTGCACATGCACTTACTGAACGGAGATGGAGATCACTCGAAAGGATATATTATATTCATAATGTTCCTCCAACAGTGTTTCTTCCCACCTCTACCTCAACACAACCCCTAATCATAATAACCAGCAATTCTTTCTTCCTTTTTCTCAAGTTCCTCGGTCCTTTCCATTCCACAGTTCTTAGCATTGATTTTATTAAATCAGTACATAGTTTATAGAAAAAAAACATGTCTCACTTAGATGCCAATGACAATGTCTTCTCCACACTGCCCACAGCAGACAGAGGGTAATGCACACAGGGGAAGGACTCCTAAATCATGCTGTGTATTTTGTATACTCAACCAAAAGAAAAGAAGAATTTCATTCCTCCACATCATCTTTTCCCATGTCTCAGTAGCCTGACACCTTCCTCAATCACCTAACTAATGTGCGGAAAGAAGGAAAACTCTTTGAGAAATCAGTGACCCAGGAAGTTACAAAGCAAAAATTATGAAGCATCAAATGACATGCTATTTATCATTTTTCTTCTTCATAAAATCCACCACTTATAGACCTGCTTAGTGGCTATATATGAAAAGGCTGTGAGTTATACAATTTTAATATGGTATATATAGCTAAATGTAAGATATTTTTATTATAAAATTATCACTTGCTTATTAAAGAAGCCTTAAAAAAATAGAGAAATGTAGAACAAATCCCTGATTCATTCATGTTCCTAAATTCAAACACAATCTCTCCTTTAAATCTTTTGAAAGCATAATTTTATCCATATATGTTCTATATACAATTTTATCCTGCATAACATATTGAAAGCATTTTTCTTTTTGTAATATATTTAAATTGTGAAATAGCTTAAAGTATAGAAAGTAATATAATGGATTTTCCCCATCATTATATAGTTTAATTAGCTATAGGAGACAGTGGAATATAACAGTAAGCATACAGCTTTGGAGTCAGACAGATGTGGGTTCATCAACTGTATGTGTCTCCCTCTATATGTTCTTCACTTTTTTGGTACTGATTGAATTGCTGATTTTTAGCTGAATGTATGAACTCCCAGAAGGAAGATGACGTTTCCTTGCCTTTCTTGCAGCTAGCAGTTCTATCCAATGTGATGTGAGCAAAATGGCGTATGGAACTTCCTGGCTTTGTATGGAACTTCCAGGGCATATGCTCTTCCTTGCCCCTTCCTCCTTTCTGCTGGCCGGAATGCAGGCATGATGGTTGGAGTTCAAGCAGCCATCTTGATCACAGTGGCAAAAACACATTCTTAGGATGGGGGAATGGAAAGCTGGAAAAGTGTGGGTCTCTGATGACTTTGTGGAATTCAATATTTGCCCCAGACTGCCTATAAAGGACTCTTATGAGAGAGATTTTTGTATGTGTTTAAATCTCAATCAGGTTGGGGAAGTTTTAAGTCATTCACAGCTTTATCAACCCTAACTAATAATTGTTCTCAGTACCAAATAATCGATGAATGGTGGTTTACGCCAAAAAGATGTGTATTGTTTCTACAAAAAAAAAAACAACAAACCCTCAAAGGCAGGCAATCCCAGGGTGGCTTGGCAGCTCACTGCAATTGTCAGGGACTTAGATTGTTTTCCTTCTTTACCTCATCATTCTCATTATTTTGCTTCTAATCCCTTCATGCTCATCCCCAATTAGCTACTTCAGCCTCCAGCATCATCAACACACATAAAAATGTTCAAAGGCAATAAGAAAGGGAGCAGGAAAAAGGAAAAGAAAAAAAGCTTGGAAGAAGCCATTTTCAAGAAGCCAAGTTTATTCTTAAGCAAGTTTATTCTTAAATCTCATTGACCAGGATTATATCATATGCCCATCCCCAGACGAACTACTTGCAAAGGAGATTAGGACTGCTCTAATCAGTTTAGACTATTCTTGATTCATCTCCTAGGGCTGTTCACCTTTCTTCTCAAACAAAATCAGTGCTCCATTAGCAATAAAGATGCAAGACTGGCTGAAGGATGAGTCATTAGCTGTATCTGTCACACTAGTCATATGACATTGACTTTGTGGAATTATCTAGGTAATGGGATGACAATGATGCCCAACTCTTAGGAAATCAAAAGAGATGCCATTTGAAAGGAACTAGTAAAATGCATTGCTCACACCGGATGCTCAATGCATGGTAGTTATTATGACTATCATTATTTCATTGAGTTGATATACCTTAGTCCACACAACTGATCCTGTGCCAAGGATATTTAGGTTATTTGTTGCTTTTTTGGCTATTATATATAACTCTAAAATTAATATCCTTCTTTATACAACTTTTTTTTCTCTCTGTTTAGGATTCTTTTCTTGGGTATGCTTCTAGACGTATAATTACTGGGTCATTCAATATTAGTGGAATAAATCGTGATCCTTTTGGGATAGTACAGAAATGACATAGAAATCATGAAGTCCTTAGATACTCCTTAGACCTTCCTAGGGAAGAATACCAACCGGGCTACCCATAAAGTAGACTCAGCTTTTGGGAATCATGAATACACTCAAACAGAATCGGTCCTGAGACATGTTCCTTTTGCCATGATTCCAAACAGTTTTCTTCCAAATAGAAATCAGTGTGGCACAACAGAAAGTTCATCGAACTTGTCTTCACATTTCTGGGTTTAAGTCTTTGCCTTGTCACTATCTATGTGACCTTGGGCATGTGCATAATCTCTCTCATTCCATTCACTCATCTCTGAATCGGGGATAATAAAAATGGTCTACCCACCTGAAATGAGTAAATACATAGCGGAACACTTCGGAAATTTTAAGACACATAAGATGATTAATAGTATCTAAGGAAAAGATCTGAGGCAGAGCAAAATGAAAGCTTTCAACTTAATAAAGAGAATATTTCTGTGTTCCACACACAGCTCTTAGCAAAGAAATTATATTACCTCTAATCTTCAAAGTAAAGTTAGGAGATAAATATCATTATTACAGCCACTTTACAGATGAAGAGACTGAGGCACAGAGAGGTTAAATACCTTTCTCACTGTCATTGTGGATTTGAACCCAGGCAGTCTGGCTCCAGAAAGCCTAGACTGAACCACCATGCTATGCTATTTCTGTTGTGTTAAAAAAAAAATGTTAAGATGAATGCCTCTTTCCTAATACCCTAACATCAAATCAAAAGACTTCCACCCGGGTAGCAGCTGATGCAGCCAACACTCCTCATTCCTCTGGGCAGTGGGTCCTGAGTGTAGCCACATTGGGCTTCATATAATGTGGAGCTTGAAGCAGGATCTAGTGGGGTATCAGACACAGGTTGGGCTAGTTTTCTCTTTTGTGGGTTTGGTGTGTTGAGATGCATATCAAGATAAAGTTCTATGTGTGATCAGACATATTCATAAGTGTAGAGGACTAAAGAGAAAAGAGCAATCAAGCTATTTCGAGGACAAATTGTGAAGAAGATGACATTTGTTTTTGACGTGTTTATCTAATGTTTTCTAGCAGCTTCTACTCCCTCTGTGTCATCACGTTCCCTTCCTGTTCTTCATTTCCTTTCACCTATTTCTGTGCCTGCCTAGCTAGTGCCTGTTGCTCAGAACTGAGATCTCCATCCTCTCTAGCTAAAAACCTAGTTTCAATTAATTTCCTCTTTAAAGGGATCTAATCAATGAACTGATTGATTATCTAAAATGTTAGTAACAGAAATGATGCAACGTGCTAACTTTCTTTTCAGAGAGAAATGCATTTTAACACATAGTGGGTGGTAGCTTAATTTGCTGATGATAAAATTTTAGGCATTAACAGAAACTGGTGGGTGAGGAAGAATTATTGGGTAAGATTTGCAACACCCCTCAAACCATGTGGGCTAAGCCTGCTCCGTCTCAGACAGGAAACAAGTAGGAGAAAGAAGTATGGTAAGAGAGGGGAAAAAGCCATTGTCGGCAGGCAGACGATTACTCTGGTTTTCTTTGGGAAAGCAAGTGCCAGCTCTCCAAACCTCCCTTGCAGTGAGGGGTGGCAGTGACCAATGGGTGGTCACAGTCTGCTCTGGCTTTCTCATGTGGGTGCTTCATCTCCCTCCTGGTCACTTCCTCCTCCTTCTTTCTTGAAATGGGGACATGGGACTAGCGCAGCCACAGCAGCCATATGCTGATGGCTGAGGGAAAAGGCTAAGCTAATCCCAAGCAGCTTGGTTCTGACATCCTTGAGCCACTAATCAACACCAACAAGGCCTACCTCTTGGTGTGGAATTATGTGGGAGAAAACAAGTCCCTTATTCGTTTAAGTTACTCTTTTTCTGTTACTTGTAGCACAACTTAATCAATATGACCTCTGGCTGAAATGGGCTAAAGGCATTTAAAATGGCCTTCAGTGAGTACTTTATACTTTCTGGTCGTAACAAATCTAAAGTATCTATCATTTATTACATACCTATTGCATACAAGGTGTTTTATCAGCTCCACTGAATTCTTACATGATGGCATGAAGATGATATTACTAGCGTCTGACAGAGGACACAAGCTCAGACAGCTTGAGCCGTTTGCTTAAAGTCACACAGTGAGTAAATGGAGGGTTGGTGTAAATGCTGGGTCTTTTTCTAAAAGAGTATACATATTTGCCCACTTAGCTCCCCGTGTGTGTCTCCTAAGCAGGGATAGAGCGACCGCATTCCTAATCACTCCATTCCTATTCACTCAACACCGACGTCACAGAGGATACTGCCTCCAAATAGAACTTGATCAATGCTGGACTTAGAATAATCTCCATGAACACCGAAAATATTTCTTACAATTAAATATTATTGTATCAAACTATCAGAGTTCACTATAAAAATGTCTGTATTCATCAAAAACACATGGGGCTCGTGAGTAGTCTTAAAATAGACCCTAGAGACCAGGTAATACTTTGGAGGAGTGAGAAGGGTCTTGAGTAAGATGCAGAAAAATAATAAAGCAGGAAGATGCATGAAGGAAATACAGGAATCTAAATATCAAGAAGCAGTCTTGGAACAATACGTGTATTTTGCCACTTTGAACTCTTCAGTCTACTTTTCTTCCAGGGCCGCCCACCCCATGCAACATCCCCAACCTTCTGGCTCTCTTGCAAAGGTGGGCGATTTGTCCTGACGAAGATCTGATGAAGTCATGGAGACAGAGCTGTACCCCTATTGTCATTTTAAAAGAAAAAATGTAAAGTGCATGCTGTTTTTATAAATATGCTTCAAAAGCCTTGACTTTTGGACGTTTATCCTAAGGAAATAATTATTGACGTGGGTAAAGATTCAAAGTAAAGGTGATATTTGTAGTATTTTTTATGTAACCAATTTATTGGAACAACCTGAAAATTAAAATTCAGAATCATTAAATTTGAATGATTATATTTGAATGTTTGGATGATTAAATAGTTAATTCCAACAATGGAATACCATACCGCCATTTAAAATACAGCATAATCTTCTATTGCTCTGTATGGCTGGTGAATAAGGTAGTATGTTCTGTATGATCTCATTTTTGTAAAAAATATAATGCATGCATGTTTACATAGAGAAAATACAATGGAGGGACATATATATGACAAATGTAAATGGCAGTTATCTTGGGGAAGAGGTTTCAGGAATTTTTTATTTTTTTCTGGTTACATACATTTTCTTATTTTGCTACATTGAAGAATTATTTTTCTACACACATATTTTTATTCTAAGAGAAGAAACACTGAAAGTAAAAATAGTGAAAACTATAAAAGAGGCTGCACATACAAATCACACAACAAACAAAGTGAATGGCCCCTCCTTCGCTGTCTGTAGACACTGTCATAAACAAACACCAGAAGACTGTTATTTATTTTGTGCTAACAGAAAACATTTTTTTTGGTTTTGTTTTGTTTTCCTGAGGTGCTTGGCTCCTTAGAAACATTATGCCTCTCTCTGAACACATTCTGGTTGGAAGGCACCATTGTCATGCTCTAAGTAGAGGCAGAAGCACGTTATAGCCATGAACAAAGGGAAGTAAGCATCTTAGACCCCCCTAAAATAGCATTAACAACAACAAATGCAGATTCTTTTATACTCCTGTCCCTAAGACACAAGTGCTGCAGTTTAAATTATTTATTTTCACTCTTGCCTGTCCCCTTCCAAGTGTCGTCTGTCTGCATGGTGATGGGGAAGGAAACCACTGACCAGAAAATACATCATCGCCTGCACACTGGAGGAGATGAAGAGCTCAGTGCCAATCAGAGACTGAATGGAGATTGTTGAAAGATAGAAGAAAATTAGATACAGGTTGTCACTGCACATATTTTTTGCATTAAATTATCAACAATATCCTGTTAATATTTAAATCAGGAAGGAGTATCAGAATAAAAAAAAAGTTTGACCCTGTTTCTTTTCCTTGTCCCACTTTCTCCTCACCATGTCAATACCAAAAGTATCCCTATGCACTCCACATCGCTGGGAACGTCCGCAGCCGCAATATCCATATCCACAACTTGTCGAGATGGCAAGACAAATGCTTTATTAAATTTTATGCCTGATGCAGAGTTTTAAGTTTGTTGTCTTCAACCCAAATTTAATATTTTGGGGTTTTGCTACATATAAGCTTGACAAATCAACTTTCTGTTCTTGAGTTAAAGGCAAATAAAAAGCATTCAGAAAACTCCATGAACATCAAATGTCAATTGCAACACGAGATTTTGATACAACTTTCAGTAGATCTGAAACATATGGAGTGAATTTTCCTTGCAATATTCTAGTGTTTGGAAGGAAAATCTGTGCGAAAATGTGTTGTGAGTTTTTCTGAAACCCCCAAAGTTGAAAAAACATTTTGATTTATTTAGATATAGAAGTGGGATAACCATTTTGCACCCCGGGAAACTTAATGGAGTACCAGATTCAGTTCAGCACCGCATGGCACTAGTGGACGGGGGCCTGAACGCCGGAATCCCCCTTTTCAGTCATATGGAACTGTTTTAATCCATTTGAGGAATGGAATCTGATCAGCGGAGGAGCCAAGAAGTTTCTTTCTGGGGCTCTAATTGCCTTGTATAATCACCGTCAGCTTCCCCTCAAGTCACCTCCAATAAACATATACTAAATAAACAATAAACAAACACAATATGCAAACCCAAACAACCATACCACCTAAGTAAAAACTGGGAAGTTGTTATGCAAACGAAGCCCCAGGCAAGTTTCCCGTCCTACAGAAATTCGTGTCTCCACTGAGTTAAGTACACAGAAACACAGACGGACCTCCCTGATTTTGCTTTGTTATTTTGAATCTCATCTGACACCTTTGTACTCTAGATTGATATGACTGGACTACTTCCCAGCCCTCAGTAAAGTTTCGTCAAGGAATCTCGTGTCCCAGTAATTCATATCTGCCTTTTTTGTGTGTGTGTGTGAGGAAGATCAGCCCTGAGCTAACATCCATGACAATCCTCCTCTTTTTGCTGAGGAAGACCAGCCCTGAGCTAACATCTATTGCCAATCCTCCTCCTTTTTTTATTTTTTCCCCTTTTTCTCCCCAACGCGCCAGTAGATAGTTGTATGTCATAGTTGCACATCCTTCTAGCTGCTGTATGTGGGACACGGCCTCAGCATGGCCGGACAAGCGGTGCGTTGGTGCGCGCCAGGGATCCGAACCCGGGGCCGCCAGTAGCAGTGCACGCGCACTTAACTGCTAAGCCACGGGGCCAGCCCCCCATATCTGCCTTTTATTCTGCCAGGTTATGAGGATTCACAAAAGATGACACGAAGGAGGAGAAATGGGCTAAACGAACATTTAGAGGACTATCAAATCGCTACATCTCCCTCTACCCTGATCAGATTCCAATCAGTTGTGTCTATTGGGTCGTCCTTCAAAGACACTGATTTGCAGCTGCATTATAGAAACATCTCCTCTTCCAGGTTATGAGTCTTTTCCAAATTAGAGATTCAGTAAATGGAATTGGTTTAGGATTTCCTTTTCTTGCCTTTCTAAAAATGTAAAAGCATTACACATAAACACAAAAACAAAGAAGCATAAGCTTCAGGCAGTCTTTGGATTATGTTTTGGTTACTGGATGTACAAACTGGAGTAAGTACCTTAAATTCTGAAACTCATTTTCCTCCTTTGTAAATATGGAGGTACTAGTGCCACCTTTACCATGCCATTTTAAGAATTAATGAAATACAATGAACAGTTCACCTGGCAAAGTGTTTTACACGTAGTAGAAACTCAGCTCGTGTTACTTTCCCCTCCTCATTACTTGTAATATCCTAATAACTATATTGCTTGGTATTTTGGTTCAAATCATCAACAAATCATCAAAAACAAACAAAATAAAAATCCAACAAATCGTCAAAAACAATACCCATAGTCTATTATAAAGTTCTCTAATTTTTGATACCCAGGAATACACAGATATTTCAAAGCATCCACTCCAAAACCATGACCAATTGTCTAGGTTTGTCCTCAACAAATTGAGA
This sequence comes from Ceratotherium simum simum, assembly GCF_057802395.1. Taxonomy (NCBI): domain Eukaryota; kingdom Metazoa; phylum Chordata; class Mammalia; order Perissodactyla; family Rhinocerotidae; genus Ceratotherium; species Ceratotherium simum. The sequence goes on from NC_141901.1 coordinate 81,722,325, forward strand.
AACTGTTGAGGGATAATTAGAAAATGAAAAATCTCTCTTTTTCTCAAACCAATAAGCATTAAAAAGAGAAAAATATATATAAATCCAACTAGAAAATCAGAAAATTTTAAGGAAGATAGATATCTTAATTTTTCATACACTATATATAAAAATAAACATTTTTTTCCAAGACTACAAAGACATTACAAAATTTAAAGTTCATGCTTTTTTCTCTATCAGGTATCAAACGGTGGCTTGAAAGATATTTGCTATTAGCAGGCATTGGGGACTAAGTAAAAAAAAATTAGCCAAGAGAAAGCAATGATTCTGATTAAGTAAATTCCATTGAACTCTTTCTAGTAAGCATTATTCAGGTCATGAATGCTAATTTGTCCTGCAGGGGGCTGTGGGTAATTACCCAGAAAAACTATCAGCTTTATTGAGTTGCTACAAAACAGTATTACTGAATGGTACACTGTAAAGGAAGACAACCTTGGTATGTACTCACAGAAGAGAGTATTTTTTTCCCCTACTGGGAAGATTTTATAGCCTCGATAGAAATGATAATAAATGGCATTTTGCTTAGAATAATAAAGCCACATCAGTGTCACTTCCTGTTTAATAGTTGAATAAAATTCCTGACATGCAAAGACGTGAATCTGAGAAGTGCCACCAAAATACCCGACCAATTTTAGCTTTCTGCATATTTAAAATTGTGTAAAATCAGAACCATCTTAAAAAATGAAGCAAATATGGCACATTGGCTGCATTCCAGCAACTACACAGAACTGCTGACATTACTAAAATCTAGATAATTTAGTCCCATATGGGAATCCATACCACAATTATATTGTCCCTGCTCCGACACAGCCCTGATTTTGCACTTCTTTAAGCCTGGCTTTTTATAATTTTAATTCCCTTCACCAATAAAGCAATTTGCATTCACATAGTCTTCCCGGCTAAGAAAGAAAGAAGAAGAAATCTGTTACATGACCTTGGTCTCTTTACAGTTGATTACAAGGAAACAAACTCTTCAACTAACCCATTCTCTCATCTTTTTTTAATTGATGTGAAACATCACACTGTAAACCGTTGAAGTCTACGCACAGCAGGCTGAAGGCTCACATATTAAAACGTAGACGTGTTCAAAATCATTTAGTTTGCTCATTTAGCGCGATGAGGTAAAACCCATACCAAGTTCACATAGACACACATCAGGGACAAACACCTACATATTAAAGAGATAGCATTCCCCTATCAAAAAATGGGAAAAGCTATTACAAAATGTTGTGATATAAAAAGTTGTTTTTAACAACTCCCCATCCTTTACCAAAATAATTTGAAAAATGTGCTTGCTTGATTCACTAAGGCCTATCCTGACACTCCATAAGTTTGACAAAAAATAATCATTTCCAGAACATTGTTTTCTCTATAATTTGGTCCAAATAGTGTCAAAGTCAAATATTCACATGATGTATGTTTTTCTCTTTGACTCACCTTGCCTGCCTTAAAAGACAAAGCAGCACAGAGGAAACATGTGGAAAGTATAATCCTATCAAACGATTAAACTTTGATGGAAAAAGTGAGATTATTAATTAAAAAAATCCTTCAGCCACCTCCTTCCCCCAACACAAAGAAAATAAAGATGCAAGTTACCGATAATTATTAACAACAATACATTTAGACAACTGAAATATGAAAGAAGCCAACCTAAAGCTTCCTAATTACCGTGTATTGAAAAGTCTGTGGTCTTGTTTAGTTGTGGTCTTAGTTGAAAGGGAGACAACATCCCTCAAGCCAACATCTCTCAAGGTACTTGTAGCATTCTGATTGCCTATGATTACTTATTTTAGAAGGATTTTATTCTGGTTCAAAACGGTTGAGTGACAGTATCTGGCTGTAGCTAACTGAGATGTTTCCTATTGTTTTAGATACTATATAAATTTTACTTCCAGGGGAAGCGATAGAATTTACTTATTAAACAAAATTTTGTTCAAAATCAAGAAATATCTCCATATTGTCTTTGTTCACATTTAGCACTAAGATATAGCTAAAATGTGAAGCTTTGATTGTATTCAGAGTTAATACGATTAAGCTTGCAGGGCAAGCTCTTCATTTACTTTCTTGTGAGAACTTGTGTGAACTTGTATATATACTCACATATCAAACCAGGAAAGCTGTTTTTTCCTTGTCAAATAGTTTTTTAAAAGGAGCCTGAGAAAGGCACTGACTATGAAAAAAGACAACCCAATAATGGAGAGTTCAAACTGTTCATGTGTACTAGTAATGAAATACACCACTGTATTTTTCATTCTTTCTACATCTTGACAATGACAAAAAGGAGCCAACATAACTTCTCCCCGCCCGGGGATTAAAAACAGCTCTCAATTTTCACTGTAAGTATAACCTATGTCTAATAATGGCCTTTCAGTAGAATTTAAAAAAAAAAAATCAATATTATCATCAATGCATATCTTCTCTGGTTCTAGCCTTGAGAATATAAAATTGTTTTTTATCATGGCTCATTTTAAGGGAAAATGAGTACCATATGTATTTCATATATAGTATTAAAGAGTTTGAATGAGTGTGTTTGTCAGGTTAACACTTCTGGTTCTAATAAGGAATTTTGTTTTTCAGCCTTCTTTTCATTACTCACCTAGGACCTAATCTACCACTCTGAAAAAATGCCCTCCAGTCTTCAGAACTGGGTCGCTGGGGTACTTGCAAGTTCCTATCGACGCTGCTTTCAACTGGAGGATATGTACCTGAGAAATATGATTATGTTCAGCTTTCCCATTATCATTATCACTCCTAACACAGCTAGCTCTGTAAGTAATAATTATTAACATGAATGTTAGTTCATTAGCAGGATAAGTCCTTTGATTTCTAAAGAGGCATTGTGACACTTTAATCAGTGGGTAGTACCAGCCTGTTTATTACCATCATTCGTTTAACTTGTTCTCCTAACACTGGTGTTTGTTGGGTGAGCAGAAACTGAATATATAACAGAGCTCCACGAACTTTCTTTTCTGGACTTGACTGTATGCAATGAAAGACTTGGAGGCTTCCTTCCTCTGTCATCCCGGAGTTCCCTCTGTTGGGCAGACTTGCAAGGATTAAGAAAGCTGTCCTGAGCGTGTATTTCACTAAATCCTCACATACCATTCAGAGTGGCTGCTGCCTCAACAAGTTCCTCCTGTTTGCACACAAGAAATGGCTGGTGCAAACAATTCAATAGAGAGCCTGCCTGGCACGGCGAGTCAGGGTGTCAGTTCAGCTTCGTGCCAGTTGTTAATCCATTTGCTTTACATAAAAGATGGAAAATAGGGCTTTGTTACTTGAACCAGTTTTCGGGCTCAGTGCAAAGGGGTCTTTTTTCATTCACGTTTTTGAACAGTTTCTAACATAATAATGCTTCTTGTTGGGAATCTGGTAATATGATTTCTACCACAATGCAGGCAGGCACCAGCTTTACAGTAAATTCATATGAACTGTCTGTCAAAATGCTGTATATTCCACATCAGTTACAAAGCATGGATCTGAATAGGGCAGAAGGTCAATAATATGTAGGATGGCAGATAGAGTGGTCAAAGGAATGTGCCAGAAAGCAGCTTTTTGTTGCTGTACTACTATAGGCAGCATCTTTTTTGCCATGTCACTTATGTATTTTTTTCCTAAGTGATTTCCCACAAAAGGAAGGCAATACACCTTGAGCGGAACAAGGGCTATGTTGTCCTCAAGAGAAGAAACAAAGGCCTCCAGACCCTAAGATGCAGTTAATGGGGTGTCAGAATTACCAGCAGGCTGGTTGGCTCTGTGTGTTTTTGTGCATTGATCTCCAATTCATTGGGCAGTTGAGGTACTCCACTTCTCCAGATTTTAATCATTCTGAAGGACAGGGATTTGATACCCAAGGAATGTGGCAGTGGTTGAAAGAAAGGAAGAAGCAAAGGGCGACTTCAATCAAAATGTGATTTTAGTGTGAGAAGAGGGAAAGAGGAGCTATGATATTGCATATATTAAGAGATGGATGAACCATTCCATCAGTAGATCAAAAGTTTCTTGAATTGAGCCTCAAGAAAAAGGGCACATGGGCTGGGAGCATTTTGAGCTTAGCTGTTCACACTCAGCCCTGAAGCTATTTTCAAACTAATATTTAATATATATTCTTGGTGAATATTTCACTTTCTAAAGGTTATGTCAGAGGTACATCTGGAAAATAAATGAAGGAACAGAGTTTGTAACATTCCTGTGAGATGGCAATACCCTCATTTTGGTCTCCAACTGCCTGTTGTGTGCTCCATATAAAGTTGGCAGGGCCAGCTTTGTAGGGATACAACCCAGGCGCAGGATCACATGCCAGTAGGGCCTGGCACTTGCTTTAATGCTATGTTGTCACAGTCTTGAAATTCCTTTTTTTTTTTATCATGGGCTGTGCTTTACTACGTACAGCGTAGTCAGATTGATAGAATATGGCATCAGCCAGTGAATGTCTTGTTTTGAAACACGTAGAAATAGATTGTTATCTCTCTCTTTAATCCTAATTTGATGCTATTAACCAATTCCATTATTTAAATTGGCTATTAAGATTGAAATCAATTTGATTTATCAGAATGTACTTCCCATTAATAGGCTTTCTTTTTAACCTCCTTCTGTAGCCTTCATTTTTCCCCCAGCTCTACTGAGATATAATTGACAAAGAACATTGTGTAAGTTTCAGATGTACCATGATGATTTGATACATGTATATATTGCAAAATGATTACCACAATAAGATTAGTTAACACATCCATCACCTCACATAATTATAATATTTTTTTGTGGTGAGACCTTTAAGACCTACTCTCTTAGCAACTTTTGAGTATATACTATAGTTTTGTTAACTATAGTCACCATGCTGAATATTAGATCCCTAGAACTTATTCATCTTATAAGTGGAAGTTTGTACCCTTTGGCTGACATCTCCCCATTTTCTCCACCCCCTGAACCCCTAACAACAACCATTCTACTCTCTGTTTCTATAAGTTTGGCTTTTTTTCTAGATTCCACATATAAATGAGTTCATACAGTATTTGTCTTTCTCTGCCTGACTTATTTCACTTAGCATAATGCCCTTGAGGTCCATCCATGTTGTCACAAATGACAGGATTTCCTTCTTTTTTATGGCTAAATAATATTCCATTATATATAGACATAGGGATGAAGATATCTCTTTGAAATAGTGATTTCATTCTCTTCAGATTTATGCCCAGAAGTGGAATTGCTGGATCATATTGTAGCTCTATTTTTAACTTTTGGAGGAACCTCCATACTGCTTTCCATAGTGGCTGTACAAATTTAGATTCCCACCAACAGTGCATGATGCTTCCCTTTTCTCCACATCCTCGCCAACACTAATTATCTCTTGTTTTTTGATAACAGCCATTCTAACAGGTGTGAGGTGATGTCTCATTGTGGTTTTGACTTGCATTTCCCTGATGATTAGTGATGTTGAGCACTTTTTCATGTACTTGTTGGCCATTTGTATATCTCCTTTGGAAAAATGTCTAGTCAGGTCCTCTGCCCATTTTTTAATTATTTGTTTCATTGCTATTGAGTTGTATGTGTTCCTTATATATTTTGGATATTAACAACTTATCTGATGGATAGTTTGCAAATACTTTCCCCCATTCTGTATGCTGCCTCTTCATTCCATTAATTGTTTCTTTTGCTGTACAGAAACTTTTCAGTTTGATGTATGAAATCGTTAATACTTTTATCTTTGAACTTGTGTGAGTTAAATCTGATGGAAGAATGTACATGTACATAAACAGAGGAGAGACACACATTATACATGTCTATTGTTCTTTGCCTCGCATTCACATAGAGCATTTGTGATGCCTCGTGAGTACCAAATTCTAGTGAACCCACATTGTGTGGGAGTTCAGTGAATCTCAAAGTGAGTACAAGGTAAGTGGGTTACATCTGTTATTGAGGCTGTGGTGATGATGATGACATAGAGGGGAACTAAAATATAGGGCGAGATAGCTCTTTTTCCTTTCAATGCTTTCTTACTCATGAGTAAGGTAGACAGTGACAGTAGAATGTGCATGTATCAAGAGGTGAAATTAAAACAGTTGAGTTAGTTTTGTGTAGCGTTTCCACCGTTCTGGCAAGAATAAAATGCATATACACGTCCAAGTTATGAAATATGAATTGTGTAATTTCAGTAATTCCACGTGACTGAAATGCTCTTACATCTGCATTTAAAATGGGCATTGCACAATATAAAACTGAATGGTAAAATTCATGTTAATAATTTAAAATTTTACTTTACTTGGAATGACATTAAATAGCAAATAAACCCCAACACAAGTCAAGAGAAAGTGATCACGGAGGAAAGGAAAAGAAAGCCCTATATTTTAGGCCCTTCAGCACTATTTTTTTTTTTTTTCTGCTTTTTGAACAACAGGGTCCACATTTTTATTTTGCCCTGAACCCCACAAGCTCTGTAGCTGGCTCTGAAAGTAGGAAAAATTTCTACCAGGGAAATGGAAAATGTGATGTGTCCCCAAGTAGCATAAGGTAAACTTTCCACTTTTCTAAATTATTTTATCTCTGAAGGAGTATCGTTCAATTTCTATGACAATAATAGTAAATGGAGCCCCTTCTTGTGGTATCGAGAGTCGAATCAGGCAGCAAAAATTTCAGTCCCTTATCATTGTTCCACTCAACACAGCTCAGCAACTTGATGGCTATCTTTCTGGTTATGACAAATGAGGTATGACCAGTTGCTCCCACATCCTGCCTCCCAAGGAGCAAGATAAATGGCTGCCATATACAGTGAAATGGAGGAGTTGAAAGTAATACACTTCCATAACACGCGGTCACCAAGGAGAATGTCACTAATTAGAAGCCAAGGAGCAAACAATTTGTAAATGAATTAGTAAATGAACAATACCCTAGGGTCCCCAAAGAGTTAATTTGCTTTTAGAAGAAGAGCAATTTACCCATCCACACTGGTAAAATCAATCCCTTATTAGAACTGCTTAATGCTAGTGACCCTACGTAGAACTTTCCTATCAATGTTAAGTCTCCTGTCGGGGAGAAAGTGCTAAAGGGCTCCCTCTCTAGGGGAGTGTTATTTCTCATATTCCCCTGGGGCCTCCACTGGTCCCCCAGCAGTTGATCAAATCAACACATCTCATCTGTGTCTCAGTGTCATCTTATCCCTGACCTTGTTCTCAAAAAAAACAACCCTTTCCCCTTGCTATTTTTTTAAAAAAAATTTTCCCACTGCACTTAACTCTTTTTTTCCCTGCCCCCCCAACACACTTAACTCTTTCTGACATGTTATACTCAGTACTTGATTTGTTTATTGTCTGTCTCTTCCTAATAATATAGTTTGCCAAGGCAAAGTCTTTGTTTTTATCGCTGCTGATCCCCAGAGCCTAGAACACTGCTTGGCTGGAGTAGGCTCTCCATGAACATTTGTTACATGGATGAATGTGGGGTGCAGGGGGGAAGAAGTGGTTGAAGGTCAAACAAGTTTGGGAAAGAGTGAATTAAACCAAACTCAACTATCTTCTTTATTGCAGGACTTAACAGGGCTTTTGAGAGCTCAAAGTTCAACGTCAATCTCCAACAGAGATATAGTGTACAAGTCAATTGGACCACGGGACTCTTTTTTCCCAGTTAGAACAAATATGTTCTTTGGAAGGCATTTTTGGAAATGTCATCTTAAGTGGTGATTTACTGACATCACAGATTTTAAATGAACCTTTTACCAGAGTAAATCCACCCTTTCCCTTCAAGTCCTTAACATTTTATGAGGCAGCCTTTCTTGGGCTGATTGGAAAGGCGCTAGTCCGGGTCTTACTGTTTCCAGTCTCATCATATTCTTGGATTTCACACTAAAAGAAGTTTACTCTTGACCTGTATTTGATGCAAACGCCACCGTTTTGTTTACTCTGCCCTTTTGTTCTCTGCATTTCCTATAATTCTGCGTGCTCATCAGTCTGTCTGTCTCAGAACAGGAACAGAAATTCCTCCGGGCAGAAGGAAGGGACCCAAGCTACGTGTAATAATCTTGGCGCAATGTTTAGGCCCATCTTGTGCATAATGTGGTGCTTTCTAAATATTTTTAATGAAAATAGTGTAATGATATCGATCCCATTTTAAAGAACAAAAACTGAGATAGACGTAAGAAAAGAAAAACAAAAAATAAAAACTCAGGTTTTCTCGACTCTGGCTTTCAGGATCCTGCTCTTGTAATTGATGTTAATGTCAAAACAAAGTGACCTGCTCTGTAACTTGATGGGTGAAGCGAAATACAAACATTACAAGGCATATACAGTCCACTTTCGAAACAGAGTGTGAGCTATTGCTAAACAGGATTTCAAGTTACAGCAGCACTAAGCAGAAATAACTTGCACTGCACTCTCAACACACACAGGAGCTGACCCAGAGAGCTAGTAAAATCACATAGCAGAAATATTGCAGAACAGTAACCAATAAGTTATGGGGAGGTACTTCTACACAAATCTCCAGATGTCCTTGGTAAAATCTATAAAAATTTACTCATAATTTGAGGGTTAAAATGCTACGTTGTACAGAGAAGTGAACAGAATAAATTTTATAAATACAAATACTTTCATACTTCTATTTCTCTAATACGGTCATCAAATCTATCCTTAAACAATGAACATTGCAGCAGCAGTGAACTCTGCCGCCGAAACTGTCATCTTGAGGGGCCTCATAGGTACCTCTGGTCTCTAGGATAAGAGGTATGAATCCAATACATAGGAATTTTTGACCTAGCTTGAACATATTACCATCTATTTGAGATCCACAACTGTGAGATTTTACCCTAATTGGAGTTTATAATTTTATATTAGTTCCCTTTTGATAGAATTAAATTATTAGTTCTGGATATCAATTACTTTTTTGGGGGAGACGCTCTATTTTTCTTTAAGAAACTTGCTTTATTTTTTTTATCATGGTAAAATATATATAATGCAAAATTTACCATTTTAGCCATTTTAAGCATACAGTTTAGTAACATTAAGTACAATCATTGTTTTGCAACCATCACCACTAACCATCTCCAGAACTCTTTCATCATCCTAAACCGAAACTCTGTACCCATTAAATAATAATTCCCCATCTGTCTCTCTCCTCAGTTTCTGGTACCCACTATTCTACTTTCTGTTTTTATGAATTTGACTATTCCAGCTACCTTATATAAGTGGAATAATACAATATTTGTCCTTTTGTGTCTGGCTTATTTCACTTAGCATAATGTCTTCAAGGTACTTCCATGTTGTAGTTTGTATCAGAATTTTATCCTTTTTGAAGGCTGAACAATACTCTATTTTATGTACATACCACATTTTGTTTATCCATTTATCTGTAGATGGACATTTGTGTTGTTTCCACCTTTTGACTATTATAATTAATGCTACTATGAACATTGTGTACAAATATCTGTTCAAGTCCCTGCTTTCAATTCTTCTGGGTATATACTGAGAAGTAGAATTGCTGGATCATATGGTAATTCTATGTTTAATTTTTTGAGGACCACCATACTGTTTCCACACTGGCTATACCATTTTACATTCCCATCAGCAATGTATAAGGGTTCCAATTTCTCCACATCCTTGCCACCACTTGTTTTCTGTTTTTTGATAACAGCCATCCTAGTGGGAAAACTCACTTTATCTTTGATGTCTCGTAAATATTTTTTCCTCTTCATTTTGTATAAAACTCTGGTGATATGATTTCTAAATGATTGATACTGAATTGAGAATTTTTTCAGTTCAAGAATGTGTTATTCTTTCTTTCTCACCAGATCTACTAGTTTTTTTCAAGAGGACATAGTAATAATCTATGTGTTTGTAATTGGGGATTATGTGTATGTATATACATATATATATAATCTGCTATTATCATCCTATTTGTTTTCAGTATATTATCAATACCTACTGCCAAAAGAATAATGAAAGTGAATATAAAACAACGATCAGAATTATAAAAAAGGTAGGCCAAATTCTTTCTTTCGACACCTGATTTTGTCTGGATTTATGGAAGTGGTGGGCTTTTGTTTGGGGGCTTGCTAGTGGTGGAATCCATGTATCTCTTTTTAACGTTCTACATTCAGGTTCACATCATGCTGCCTTGCGTAAGCTTCATAAATACACATGTTTCCTGCCTGTGAGGTTCTCACAAGGGCATAGATTCCAGGCTCCAATGATGAAACGTTACCTTTGTTAGAACCAACACCAGCAAGATGCTCCTAGTAAATAAGACAAAGAGGTGGCTCCATGTTTTGTGATAATTTGAACAATAGAGCTCAAGTCCCATTTCCTCTTCTAAATTAACTGCAAGGAGATCCATCACCCCGGCCAATAACTTCCATGGCAGGTTGTGCGGACCTCACCATATAGGCTCCTGTGATCATGTGTGTGAATCACAGCATTTATGCTGCCTAAGGCACCAGGATATGAAAGCGCAGCGTAGACCCAGCTGATTAAGCTGTAGCATAAAACAACACTTCAGTAGTCAGGAGCATGACAGCCCACAATGGTTTATTGGACCAAAGAGTATAACATTGTAATTTACTTCTCTAATACATGTCATGTTCTCTCTTATTGTTTCCCCTTACAGAGTGAAATATGTAGGTAAGAGATTGCTGTACAAGCTTCATGTGTTATGCCCCTCCAAAATTAGAGGGTAACAAACTGTCTTTATTATCCTGTGCCTTTGGTAAGCTGCCACAAATCACAGAAACCACTGCAGGTGAGCATCTAGTGGTTTAAAAAGTCAAGGCAAACTAAAAGACTTCATGTCTCTGCCCGAAGCTATTTTTGAACTATAGTGCAGCTAGACACAATTATACTTCCTGGCCCTTCCTTTCTATTGTACATTCCTAACCATTTTTTTCTTTCTTATTGACAGGAAACCAGGATTTATAAAGTCTGGCTCAATGCAAATATTTAAAGACTTAATTTTTTTCCTCCCCCAAAACATAACAATATAAGTTGAATAGTGCTTTGGTGAGTTTATTTTTCTTTTTAAACTGGAATTCATGGCTGTTCTCCAGCTGAAAACGGCACTAGTCACAGATAATTTAAAGAGAATAGCTTGCTTGTTTGTCAAGCAAACGTGTAATCTGATGAAATTATTAATGTCATAGTGTTAACTCTCTTCTCATAAATACAGTTAACAGTGCTGACACTGCAATTAGACTCAAATGTTCCAGCTCTTTGCTTATTCGTTCAATCTGTCAGTCCAGTGCGGGGGAGACAAATTGTGGTGGGCACTTGACAATGCACAAAAGAGATATAAACCTCTTCTGATTAAACCTTGATGAAAGATTAAATGGTTCTGAATGCTTGCCAGATTCTTATGATATGACATTTTTAACCAGTGGTAATAAATAGTTCTATTCAGTAGAGGTTTTAAAAAAATAATTATAAAGATGACATACCTATCTATCTATATACATACAATGTCCATATGCATATGTTAGTTAGAGTGAGAGGGCACAGACACCTCTTACCTTGGATTCAAACTTTATAAACAGGGTAATATCAGTCATGATACTGGCCAGATTTTTGTTGTCATTTTTTCTAACTGAGAAGAAACAATACATACTTCTACATTACCAATATTATTGCCCTCCATCTCCCAGTGGAATAGTTGCTCACAGTATCCCATTCATAACAAGTGGCCCTTACTTTCATTTTGTAAAATTCTATTCGAATATTTACCATATCTATCTTGTCAGCAATCTGAAACAAGGAGAGATTTAGCATATGTGTTAAGCTTTCCATTGTCAAGATTAGTTTGCATCTTTTCCTTTTTGGCTTTAGATCAAATAAAGACAAACCAGTCCATAATAATGGCTAACAATTATGTAGCACTTAACTACGCCCCAGTAGTGTCGCAGGCACTTTCTATACTTTAAATCATTTTATCCTTGTATGAAGTAACTACTAGTATTTTCCTCCCTTTGTAGATGAGGAAACTGAGATACAGAAAGGTTAAACAACTTGCTTAGAGTCACACAGCTAATAACAAGTGGAGCTAGGATTTGAATCCAGCTATATTACAACACAAACTTGTAATACACCTGGGGATTAAGAACCTCTAACTACCCTGATCTTCTTAGATTTATAGATTATTATAAAGCCTTTTTGTTCCATAAAATCAGACTTACTCCGTCTCCTCAAATTTCCCACCCTGCATAGATAAAGAAATCCTTGAATGAACTTCATAACATAATTATAGCATATATTTTGAAAAATCCATAGCATCATGGACTGGTAATTATTAGTGATCATATTAAGAAGTATACTAAATTGAAAAATTTCTTTAAATAAAAAACAGAAAGCTCTTGCATTTCAATACTCTAGTGCCTGGAGCAAAGGCATCCATTAAATGTGAACAGATATGAGGAACCCAGTCGTGGTGAACCTGGCTACCTAGATCTTTTTGCTGACTTACTGGGAGCAGATAAATAGAAATAATAAGGAAAACTGGCAGCTTTCTACATGGTGTTATTGCTAAAACCTTGTTGCAAACTCAGAAGGAACCTAAACAGGTCATTAAGGCTCTTTTGTTCTCTTCATATTTCATTACAGAAATTGTTTAGTTATAATCTTTCTTTTCCACTATGCACAACACACTGCAAAACTTGTGTGAGAAAGATCATTTTAGGAGGCTGGAGAGTTTAAATTGTTAAATTTTAACAATGTAAAAATTGTTAACAGAAGAAAAAAAATGTTTCAGGTAGAAAGGCAAGGACAAAGCAAATTCACCAAAAATATCGTTTTCTTTTTTAATTGTGTTAAACAGTTGTTTCCCACTCTGAAATTCATTATATTTATTTGTCATCATGGTAATAGATCTACACTTGTTGCTAAGTCTGTTGCTTGCCTTCTGATGAACGGATTCATTAAGTTCATTTCCAATCTCTGTCTTCTAAATTCAATAAGCACTATAAAATTTCTTTCCATGTATGGGAATTCTAAGGTCTTTTTTTTTTTTTCCCCTCAACAGCTTGAATTCCTGTATTCTGATTAAGATAGATGAAGTATTTGCATTCTATCCATATTCATAATCCTCTTTCAGAGTCAACCTAAAATACCACATTTGTTGCCCAGGCAGACACAGGCAATGTGTTCGGATTGCTCTGTAGCTTTTTGTTTAGATGGATAAGGACCTAGCCCTTTTCACATTGGACAGAAGAGGCGATCACTAGGTGAACTCAGGCAGTTAGGAAACCAGAACAATCACTGTGTCTTTTGTGTGTGACAGAAACTGTAATTAATGATTTTCCCCCCTTTTTTTGCTAAAGAAAAAAAGAGAGATGTGCAGTTGACAGACATTTTATTAATAGTTTCTGCCAACTTGCCATGCATAAAAGGTTTTATTGGTTGCAATGCCAGTGTAAGAAAAAGTTCTTTTTGATGAAATGTTCAAGGTGGTTGTTTTATGGATGAAAAATGAAGGCAATCTGTCTACTGCCACTGAAAGTTTGGGTTTCAATAATAAAATTAAAACTATTGTGACATTTCCTATTGTGTTATTTAACCATCTGCCTCCTACCACTTCAATCAATGATAACATTACCTAGGTCCTCTCTATTTAACAAGAAGACCTGCCAACATTGTGTCTCATGGTTAATTTACAAGGGAGATTTATTATTGATAAGGGCGTTTGCATATTTGGTGACTGCTGTTCTTCCTATAAAGGGGAAATTCTTTAGTCTCTTTTTTGAGGGTTAAATGTTTGTATCCCCTTGATAACTAGAAATTTACAAACTGTATAAAGAAGCAATGAGAAATGACTTTAAGTAGGCATCTATTATTTTCTTGTTTAGCATTTAATTAAATCATGTCTTCCGAAATGTTTTCTCAATATTGGTATGTTAAATCCATAGTTACCTGAATTAGAATTTTTCCTTTTAAAATTGTTTCATGCAAGTTTTTCTTTAGAGTAGATATGTTGTTTCAATGATTTTTGCTTATCAATTAAGAGGGGGAAAAACACATTTTACCTCGTGGATTCATGATGAAGCAATGTAGGTGCTTCATTGTAGCCTGCTTAAGCCTCCATGATAAAGGGGTGAGAAGAAAAGGGATATTCCATATTTTAGTAAGTCTTTGGACTTTGTTGCAGCCCAAATGGAATTTAATTTAAAAAATGTGAAACCTTAGGTACTAAAGTATTCTAATCATTGACAAACTTCCAAATATACCTGCTTTATTTTGCTTATAATAATCATCATCATTAATTTAAACAACTCTCAGTATTTGCCCAGATCTTTTACAAGCTTCAATTTTTAAAAGTCTTAAATAACTCACATTTTGGGAGAAGGCAGGCAGCTGGAAATGTGCTCTTTGCACATTGATCTTCAAGCAGTCATTCATTTTCTCTGGGAATTTTTGTGTAAGCTCCCTTATTGGGAATATGCTAATGACATCCGCCATGATTACTGATTTTCTTTGAATCGTTATTCCTCTGTGGGCAAAGCAATCAGACAGGGAGAACAGGAGATTTCCTTCTTGCTTGTGCGCCTTCTTCAACCATCTGCTCTATCCTGATTCATTTGAATAAGATCTGCAGATTTTAGCGTCTTTACTCTGACATTCTAAGGCATTTGAAAGCTTAAAAGGAGTTAATAGTTATCCATCTATGTCACCACCATGGTTCTCTGATGCGTTCTAGGTGCAAACTTGCCTACCCAGGGTTTACATGGGCAGATTAATTTTGTTAAGTAAAAAATGGTAATGCGGGTTAGCAGCTTCATTTTGTGGAATGTGTTGGTTCTGAACACTTTTGCTGTTAATGGCCTTGAGCACAGACTTTGCAAAAAAAAAAAAAGGTAACTGATGTATTAAAACAAAGTATTCCAAGAAAAGAACTGTTGATTCTAAATCTCCTGTGGTGAAGAAAAAGTAAAACTGGAGAACTGGGGAGACAATATTTGTAACAGAGAAGTGTTGATGTAAACTTTTTAGAGTAACATTTGTAGGTATTCTGGCGAGAATGCTGGACTACAAATCAAGACTTCCGGGTGCCAGCCCATACCTGTCACTCAAGTGCTGACAGTCTTAGGAAAGTTACTTAATTTCTCTGAGCTTCTGTTTCTTCTGTGGTGACATGAAATGAATGTCATAGTGATATTTAAGGTTTTCTCTACCAGTAAAACTGCGTGACTGTATTGTTCATCCTCATGAAACACATTGCAGATGATGGGAAAGTAATTTTATGGTTTGGTTTTAGCATGGGCATTTGATCTTGCCCCGGGGAAAAAACTTTTCAAAATAAACTATCCACCTTCAGAAGAGGGACTCAGAGCCTACACTTTTAAAAATGATGAGTATAGATGAAATTTTTAAAATGGAACGTCACATCTTGCTTCAGTTTACATGGAATGGATAAATTGCTAAGAATGTTGCTGATTGATAGAAATAAGTCTTCCACTTCAGTAAGTGAAAATCAGCAAGATTCTGACACCCCTAGCAAGACAAAGCTAACTTAATATGCAGAATTAGCATTTAGGAAGTTTTGCAAGAGAGTTTGCAAAACTTAGTGCTATTAGGACAGTGAATATTGTCAAAACGTGACGGAGCCTGAGTTTGGGAATGTTGATGCTCTTGCTATTCAGCTCATTTAAAAGGGAAGAGAGCTATTAATGTGAAATTGTTTCAGAAAGTGCCTAGATCTTGTTCTATCACCCAACTCCTCTTACTTTCTCCACATCAAGAATAAGATCAAGAACAATCCAGCTGCCCCATGTTTTAAACAGTTGTGGGAGCTTTGAACAAGTATATAGCATCTACTGACCCAAACTTCTGATGAGACTGCTGGCTTGTGCTGTGAATGACCACCGACCACTTCCTCCACCTTATAAAGGTAACTCTGATTCCATCCGTTTTCTCTGGCAACCATTACTGATTTGTGTCCTGATTTCTGTCTGATAGTTATGGCTTATTACAAACTGAGTGGCAAAGCCAAGACTTAAATAGAAATTCCTTCACTGGTGTATTTCAGCTGACCAGAGACAAACTCACACCCAAAATAACCTCCACTCCCTTCCTTCCACATATCCCAACAAAGGGAAGAAACACACAGCCACTCTGTCTTTTTTGATGTATTATACAAATAGAACACTTTTGAGAAATAGGACTAAAAATAGGAGATCACAAGCATACCTTAATATTTCATGAGATAAATTTCAAGGGCCTGAAATTAAAGATAGGCAGGTAGCCAGTGATATATGGAGAGAAATATTTATTGCAACCATTGGCCTATCTTTGATGGACAGCAAATATTCTTTGCCAGGAGTTTGGCTTTTGGCTAATTGTGACATGCAGGGCAACCTAATATTGCATCTGCTCAGCTCTCCTGCTATTGCATTTAGTTTTTTAGGATTTTGTTTTTTTGTTTGCTCCTGGAATATATTTCACAGATCTCCTTCAGGTTGAATGACTCTGTTTCTTGTAAAGGTTAGAGCTGTATAAGATTTAGATGGGGGTATTTCTCACCAATACTAGGATTATATATTTTTTTAAAAAAAGGATTTTTATTCATTCTTTGCAGGTTTTGTCTATCACTTACATATGCTTTTATAATTGTTTCTAGATTAAAAAATATACATTATGTATTTGATGTCAGAAGAGGTCATAATCCAAGTTATTTTATACTACTCACATACTCTTCTATTTCCCAAACAAATGACCTTCCTGTTCTGTTTGTGGATGAGGAAGAAATCCAGAAAGGAAGCATATTCATCAGCAAATTTCCAATCGACGTCAGTAGTCTACTCTGCATCAGCACATCAGAGCAGTATCTGGATGGCAATATTAAATGCCTCGCTTTTTAAAACGTCTTTCTGAATTCAGAATATCGAACATTATATCCACTTTTGAGAATGATTTTATTTACATGAAGTCAGTTTTTCCAAGTTTAGAAATGAAACATTCTTGGCTTAAGTTTAAATATTGCACAGTGATGATTTTCAACGATTAGATATACATTTGTAGTATAGCACATCTAGGCCCAAGTATTTCTCATTTACAACCCATTTTTTTCCTAGCAATAATCTAAGTATTTCTGTCTTATTACATTTCTCATTCCCATGTACTCTCAGTCAATAGACTGTCATTATCAGAATAAAGTTCTTTACATTTAACTGAATTTTGAACTGGTGAAACATACGCAAATCTACTTGAAAATTGATATTAAAAAAGTGAATAGAATTTAAAGTATTCTTCACTTCTTTGGTTATTTTACAAAGATATTTATGTAAAAATGCCTTCTTGTGTGTATATTTAACATTTACCTTTTGCTTTTCTTCTTTTTTATTAATTGAAACCACATATGCAAAGTCACGAGAGTTTTCAACATATGAAGTAATCAAAATATTAGATTGGAAAAGGATGAAAGAAATATCACTGGAAATCGGCAGTTTTATTTCCTACTAGAAACTAACAAAAAGCTTATAATTAACGAACATACTCTTTACTATTCCACTGAATTGAATAGATATATTGCTATGGGTAGCTGAGAAATCAGCAGTTTCTAAGTATTTGTGAGGAAAATGTACTTTAGACTGACATACGCACACATTTTTCTATATCTTCTCCTCAGCCTGTCTGTTTTTCAAGTAAATGAGTATTCAGATAACCTCTGCCTCAAACTCTAGAGTATAACATTGAAATGGTTATATGAGTTGACAGTGTTATTGAATATACATCTTTAGCTGCTTTATACTTCAGCAATATTCCCCATTTTCTAATATATCTTTAAATGGGTTTATGTTGCTTGAACTTCAGGCACGATGAGGCTCCTTTCATATTTCCTTGTTCTAAATTCATGCAACAATGAGCCTGACTACGACTTCCACCTGGAAGTCTTATCACTTCCTGCTACATTTCTAAAGTCTTAGACACTTTCAAACAGGTATGAATTTTGAAGTTACTTTTCCCCGCTGAATCAATAATCATAAACTAGAATTAGAAATGAAAGTAGTCAATCATTTGGAAATCTGCCAGACATGAGGTGGGTTTTCTAACTCATATATCCAAAGCATGAGAAATAAATCTCCATGTGCTGCCCGATTGAACAAAGGGCGTGGGGGAAGATTTCTATAACCCTGGAGGTGGGAGATAAATTCAGAATCAATACATGGCACTCTGGGAGAAAACCAGAGATAATGATGTATAACTTGATATCCATTTTAAATAATTTCCATCTACCTATTAGCACTATACATTTTATTGATGTTTTATCAATTTGTAGTAGATATTCTGCATTGATCTGTAAGTAATTGGATTTAGCTTTTAAAATCTCAGAATGTGTATTTTTTTGCTCCCAAATAGTTAACAACTTACTTATTACAAAGATGTTGATGTTTTACAATTCTCTTTTGGATTGCCTTCAGAGACAACTTATGAACCACACAGAACATCAGCTCTTTTCAACCGCTGGGCAATGTGCTAGGAGTTGAAATAGAAAGATGACAGTAACTTGGTTTTTGACCTTGAAGAGCTTGGAGTCAAGTGGGAAGATCAGCCTTATAAGTAGATGGTGTCGATAAACTACACCAAGGGCCAGAGAGAAGAATGCACATGCGTGTTTTGACCACACACGCACTGTCTGTCTTGTTTACTTATCTGATTCGCTGAACAAGGCTACAAATAACTTTCGCCTGTTTTCAAAACCAAACTCCTCTCAGGAATTACAATCTCCTCCCGTTTAGATGTTCAAAGGAAAGATTTAGGCACATTTTCATGAGAAAACTAGCACTGTGGCTTGCATAGAGAAAGCATTTAAATAGCTGTTGAAGCTGCACGTGCACACGAAGCATGAGGAGGGGGCTGTCTGTAGGGCAGAGGTGTTGACTCGGTGGATGTCTAATCTCTTGTGGAGGTTAACTCTGAGTCTTTTCTTTTATGTGTCGATGGGCTTTGATCTTCAGTCCTTCACTTGATTCATCATTTATACATGATTCATTGATAGGTGAATCAGGCTGGACTGCTAATCAATGTTTGCTTGAGTGGATCTGGTTTTCTCTTTCCCAAATGTTTGTTTATTTATTGTGGGGGCAGGGACACTGTTCCTCAGCAAACTTCCTAGTGCAGAAAGGTCACAGGACTCATAGGGACTTGTTGATACCTGTGTATACTTTACAGCAGTACTGTCTAAGAAATTATTATTTCCCTAGGAGACTAGTGTTCATTGCTCAAGGCATCCTAAAAACATTTTTTTTAAATAAAATATTGCATTTAAACCAAGTCATAGAAATACCATTTAGAACATATAAAGCAACATTTTGATGTTCATGTTTTTATTCTGCTTCAATATCAAATACACTTCAAAGTACACCATTTTAATATGTGACAGAAAATTTTTATCATAAACATGTTTCTAAAGTCATTTTAAATCTTAAAACAGGAGCAACATGGAGACTCCAAGCTTTTTATTTGAGTTAATTATGTCTGCAGGCAACCTCCCTCATAGACTTACATATTTCCCTCTGAATTCTTCTGATCTTGAACTTCCCCTAATGATCTTGATTTCTTTTCCCAGTGTCTACTTACTGTACACCACTCAGATAGGTAACCTTATTTTCACTCTTCAAGCACAATTTTCTTTTCTTTTCAATTCCTTGCTTTTCTTTTTTAGACTCAATTTCCCAGTCTAAGGGAACTGATATGTTCTATTGAGGCACATTTGAATATCACAGTTTGTCAGAGCATTCAAGGCACACTGTATATTTATTATCCTAAAGGCTTTTAGCTTTTCTTCTGAATTTGTCCTCTGAATCTGGTTTCTTGCTTAATTACTAAAACAAAGCAACAAGAAGCAAAATGAAAACAAAACTAGATTTTCCAGACATTTTATGGGTAGAATCTGTGATTTGCTTATACTAACTTCACTCAAATTTCTCTTATGACATATGTGAACCTTCTAGTTTTAAAGAGGAACAAATAAATGATCTTTGGGCATTTCAAAATTGTTTTCTTAGTACAACGCATGGAAAGATGGAAAATCACTGTAACAGAATACATGTTCCCTCCTAAGATAGCTATTTTTCCTTTTAAAAGACTATGCTTTGTGCCAAGCAGTCTTGTTCATGAAGCAAAGAACTAAAATTCTACCTTCATTGTGCACTAGATAACCTACTACATGCAGCTCGTAACTGAAATAAACTGAACTGCATCATAGTTTAGAGAAGAAAACTAAAAGTGGATCTTCCTGCTACTGGTTTTACTCAGCAATAAAGAGAAATCCTTGCAAGTGTTGTTTACACAGCAAGAAATCCTTGTAAAGTCATAGTGGAACAAGTCTGCTATCTGACCCAGCCTTGAGGGCTCCTTAAACACCTGTGGATTTATGGAGTTCAGATGTCTACAAGGGTCTGTGTGGAAGTTCATTCAGAAACTTGGAGCCCAAATAAAATAATCTGTTGATATGGGCAAGCTGTTTTGTGCCTCAGTAGTCCAATCAGTCTTTTGAACTAGAAAAGAGATTAAAATTTAAGAATATACTCTTTAAATAACTAGATTTAACAAGAAAATGTAGATGTATTTTTTTATTGCTTTGTGTTGTTTTGATTAATTAATCTTTGAATTTTGTTCCCAAATTTAAATTTGTAAAAGCTAGATCAACAAGGGATTTATTCCCTCACATTGCATGTGTATAAATAGCCCCAGCAGGTATACACATACATCTGGTGAAGGGAGCTGGCCCTTTTATACCGAAGACTTACACAATTTAAAACATGAAAACTTATACCCTTTAGAAACTTATACCCTTTAAAAATGATCAAATACAGCCACAAAGTTGTCTTAATTAACTCCATCACAATTGCTTTCTTTTGGGGCTTTGATTTAGTCTTTTGAAAATCAGAGACACCATGATTTAGAGAACGTTTAGTCTTATTCTAGAGAGTTTCAAATGAGCTTATTTTATAATTGTTAAACATGTGTCTTCTATTTCCATATGTCTATTAAAAGTATTATGAAAGAAAATATGCTTGAAAACACCTTGTTTAAACTCAAACATCAAGTCACATCTAATGTAAAAAATTACCTGGTCAATATCTCTCCTATTTTTGCATTCTGTGACTGCTGGTACGGTTGGAAATGTGGGTAAGACTTCCTTATGCCTGGGGCCTCTTGATTCTGTTTACACATTGCTAAATCTCTCTTTTTTTCCTTCTGAAAAAGAATATATATTCCTATGCAGTTTTGGATTGTATGTAGTTTTATCATTGAAAGAATGAATTACCTTGAAATAGAAATAGCTGTTTATAGATAATGATTGGCTCGCATATACACTGTGCTGTTCCTTTTTTTAAATTTACCCTAGGAATATTCTATTGTCAGTACACTTCTATGCCTCTAAATGCACAAAGGTGATTGAATATTCATCTTTGTTGTTTTGTTTTCTTCTTGACTGATTTCTCTCTCCTATCTTGTTAAGACGTAGCAACCATGAATCTTTTTTAAATAGGTTAAGATTCAATATGAAAGGCACTTATCACTCCTGACTTGAACTTAGAGGTCTAAAGAGTGTCCCATCAAAGGCTTCGTAAGATAGACATAGTTTTAGGAACAGTCTTATGACATTCACATTAGGTTTGGGTTCAGGTTTCATAAAAGATCTGATGGAGAGTTGTTTTGTTGGTGAGGCCAAGTCCTGACAATGAGTTTCTTCCCCCTCATGGCATCACATAGTAGTCAATTTTCCACAATAAGTTTGGAGACGTACAAAATAAGCAAAATAACCCCACAAACTTGGGTAAATTCGTACATAAATATATGGGAAAAAGCAGGCGGAGTCAAGGAGGAGACAACGACCAATTTAAATAAAAATAGAGTGGAATATAATAAGTTTCCATGTGCTTCATGTAAAGTGTAAGGATGTGTATCATGCAGGTGGAAGGCTTAAAATGATAAACTATAAGAAAGAATTAATTATATTACATTTACAAACAGAACCCTAGCTAACGTTTGCTGTGTTCATAAATACAAAGTAAAGATAAATTGGTTACGTTATATTTTAATGGTTTTACAATTATCATTATTTTACCAGCATAAAGCACTGATAGTGATGGAAACACAAGTTAAAAGTAAAGGAAAAATCCCTAGTGAATTCTTATGATGTGAAGTGGAAATTTATGGCAATTAGTATATGTGGCTAATTCAGGCATTTTGGCTTCAGCTTCAGAATCACAGACAAAACAAGGTAAAAATGGCTATTGCCTCATTTTCCTTATAATAATTTATATGTGTGAGCTCAGGACAAGAAAAAAGATAGTTATTATATATTTTTATTGAATTTAAAAAATTTTTCTCTAATAAACTCGTATTACTTTGGTAGTAAAAGAATCATGTACGTTTTTAAGGTGATACTGAAGTGAATCCTCATTAGCACTTTTCCAAGGGAAAACAATGCAGAAACATACAACACTTTATGCAAACTTTTTTTTTTGGCCACAAACTATATTCTATTCTTTATGTCAGAAATAACCAGTATCTGTTTCTGCTAAAGCCCACATAATTGAATAATGCAGTCATGGCAGTGCTAAAACGTCAAACAGTCTGACATTTTAAAATAATGTAAGCAGTTGGTGAGTTGGATTTTATTTTTCAAGGCAACGTTTAACCTTGTATAGATATAGTCTCTTCAGGCTGAAACAGGGATCAGTGAGGTCTGTGTAGGAGACAAAGAACTGTGAAAAACAGAAATTGTGGACATGGTGTGTCTGGAAACGTCAGTGGAACAGAGATATGGGTGGGAAGGTCCTAAGGATTTGCTGGTAATTGGCTTGAAAAGATGGGAAGTGGATCTGGGTGAGTTGAAGGGGAAGACACAGGGAGGATTAGATACTTAGGGAGGGTGGAGATCAGGAGGAGAAGACCAGGAATCTGCATAGGTGTAGCCACACAGGAGTGGGATGTAATCTGCCGTTTTCGAAGTATTTTCTGACCCTCTTTGAAAACCAGCCTACACTGTAAATGGGGCCAAAAGTGGGTTAGGGAACATTGTAACCTCATTTCACCTTATTTAGCTATGTGCCAGAGATCTCAGCAGGTAGTTCAATTAACTCCCACTAGTTAAATGAAAAGAAAATGAGGTTACCCAGATTAACAAAACACAACTCTGGGTTCTCCTCAAATCAAGGGGAGGAAGGCTGCTGGCAGTCTAGCTGGTGTAGCCCCAGGCAATTGCCCGTTTGCCCTGGAGCTTCTGAGCCAAGGGCCACGCTGCTCCCTGCAACCTCACCGGAGACGGATGCTGAATCTTGCAGTCTCTAATTTCTTTCTCTCTCTTTATGGAATTAATGCTTAACCTCCATAGGGGAAATAGTTCCCAGGTGATTTTACATCTGAGAGAGTTTGAACAGGAAAGTTTTATTTCCCAAAGCTTGAATTTCGTGGAATTATTTCTCTCTTGACAGTTTATTGGGTTTTCTAGTTTAGAGATCTCAATTACCTCCTCTATTATTTTCACCAAGAATTTTCTAATATCTGTAGTTATTTTTAATATATTTAAAATAATTGTCACTAGACACTGATAGAAATACCTGGAAAACATTTAATGAACAAATATTTTTAGTGTTATCCAAACTTCAAATTAAATTTCTTCATTTTGTGTCTCTTTTTCACTTTAATGAGTAGTTTTATTTTTTAACAAGTAAAGAAAAGACAAATGCTAAAAGACACATACGTTCTCATCTGGGCATACAAAAGTTCAGGCATCTCTTCACTACTGTAATCTATATATTGATAAAATTATTCTTATCAGTAGTAGTTCATTTATTTTAAGGCAGTATATTGTGATGGTTGAATGTGGGCACTATCATCAGACTGGTGTAAATTCATGCACTGCATGACCTCGCCTTTTTGTACCTCAGTTTCCTCATCTGCAAAATGGGTTTAATATAAACTATACATCAGATAATTTTGTGGTGAGGATAAAATAAGTTTATAATAAACAGTAGTTATGTAATAAATGTTAAGTATTACTATTAGTCTATTATTATTATGAATTAAGTAAAGTTTTAAAAAAGTGTTCTTCCTTTCCCCGGTACGTTTATCTATACCCTCAGCTGTTTAAAAAATATTTCCCATCTGTTTTGTACAGAGAGAGGGTAGGTTTATACTATACGTTCTGAAATAAAACTTATATTTGAAATATTATTCTGCTTTAGGACAAATTGTCAAGATGAACAACAGATAGTTCCTAACTGACCAACTGAGAATATTTCAGTTTCATCTGGTAATGCTAGTTTAGGCATCAATATTTTTGGTAGAAAAGAGAAATGAAGGTAACTAAAATTTACTATGCTAAATACTTGACATTTTACCTAATCTAGTCTTCATAATAGTCATGTGAGATTGGTATAATTTTGTCTGTTTTACAAATGACAAAACTAAACTCTGAGAAGTTCAACTACTAGGCCAAAGAAACACGGTTAGAAACGTCTGAGGCCCTTACCAATGCCTAAGGCCTCCTAGTTGCCCTGGTTGATTGTTTACTAGGCCAGAGATTCTGGTGGAAGGTAAGTAGTTCAGTCTAGAGCCGTCTAGCGGGTTTCCAGCCTTGTGCTGTGTAACAGGGACTGACCTTCCCATCTGCCAACTCTGTCATCAGCCAGGTGACCCCAGCCCACGACTTAGCTTGTCTGAATTTCAGTTGCCTTGTAAATTTCAGAATTGTTATGAGAACTAAATTCCATAATGTTCAGAAAACACTTTGCTTACAATTTAAGATATTATTATGACTTATAATGATAACTTTAAAAGGATGATCTTGAAGTTGAGAGAACAAATGCAGACATCTGGTAGATTGCTTAGAATATTATATAAAAATGAAATACTTTTAATCTGAGCTATTTCATTCCCTTTCTCCAACTCTTAGATACTTGATGCCTAGAGAGGATATAAAGGAGTTTAAGAAAAAATCAAAGAAAAGGCAAATATTTTAATCAACAATTCCAATTTTGGGCACAAAAGCCAAGAGACATACAAATTGATTATAAAATAGATAAAAATATTATTTATACAATAACTTTTAAGCACAACATAATCAAGATAATTCGTAAGGAAGTGAGTTAAATCCTGATGGTGCAATAACTGTATAGAAAAACAGAAGACCTTAAGCTCTTACATGTAGCTCACCGTGCAGTCGTGGATGTGAGCACCCGTGTTATTGAGGAAGAACTGCTCTAAAACAGAATGCATCTAGTAAGCATCCCATTTTTGTCCTATTGAAACAAGGAAAAAACCTCAAATAAATGCATGCAGATGCTGGTATTTTTCTCATAACTTCACTGATCAACAAGCACCACCAAAAAGCTAAAGGCAATCAGTGTAAACTTTGAACCGCAGAGAAACAGTGACGCCCTCGCAGAGACTTCCTGGGGCGCATATCATTAAGGAGAATCTGAACACTGCTACTATTAATAAGACTACAACTTGTAGTCGATCAAACCAGAAGGAGCCTTGAATGTATTCGCTGGGAACTGCTTAAGGCTTAAACACCAGGGACTTGAAACAAACTGTTCTTATCACCTTTTTCCAAACAGAGATTTAAATTTCCAATGAAAGTGCCAGCACCAGCTGCACTTGAAGGAAGCACCACATGTCTCCACGAGCTCCAAGAACATGGAAAGGAGCCCAGTTCAAGCTGGAGGTGTCGTCTTGCCCTAGCCAGCCGGGTGACACCAAGCTGAAAGTGATGAGGTGCTAATTAAAGTGGGTGAACAGAATCTCATTGTAGGCACCTGCCAGTGGCCTCCGCAGAATCAGCTAGAGCCGTGGGCGTATCTCCCGGCCTGCCTGGCCACAGGAACCAAGTGTGAATTCCGGCATCTCTTATCTGGTATCTCCCCTTTCAGATTCTCCCCATGACAGCTTTGGTTGGAGATGATGACACTGCTTGCCCTTTGCACCTATTTATAGTTCTCCTGAGGAATAATTACCACATGATGCAAAATGTTGAACCAGACCCTTTGTGAAAGCAGAGATTAAAATGGCAACAACAAAAACTAGATTACAGTCTACGTTAAACAAACAAACAAAAACCCAAGCTGCGTAAAACACAGATGTACTACACCTATGGGAAAAAAGCAAACATCACACCCAAACATACAAGAAATGTTCTCTTCAGTTTCACAACACAGTGTCAGATGTGCTCCATTCACA
Organism: Ceratotherium simum simum; assembly: GCF_057802395.1. Taxonomy (NCBI): domain Eukaryota; kingdom Metazoa; phylum Chordata; class Mammalia; order Perissodactyla; family Rhinocerotidae; genus Ceratotherium; species Ceratotherium simum. Next base: position 81,748,514 of record NC_141901.1, read on the forward strand.
CTTTTCCCTCCTCTTCCTATTGAAACCACACAAGATGATGCTATAGCCAGAACTACATTAGGGGGATGGATCATTTGGAAATGTTTGCAGCATCCATGGTAGCTGCTTTTCAAAACAGAGAACACGACCTACAGCAGCTCAACCGCTAAATTAAAAAGAAACACTTTCTCTGTATTTAAAATGATAACTTTACCAAAGTTTCATGACTTTAGACTGTTTAATAAACAGTACACTGATTATCCAATATGCAGGATATTTATTAAGTGTTCATGTGTATCTGTCCAGTTTTTCATAGGATTAGTAAGCAGACTACTGCATCTATCCCCCAAAGGCGGCAGTGCCAGGGAATATTACTCTGTTGTGAACTTTAGGAATTTGTGTACTCTAAATTTCTTCTTCATCTAAAAGAATTTTCTGCAACAGTCTTGAGTCTGAAGCTATTACTTTGCCAGGAAACTTGTTTCTTTGATCTATAACTCTACTTTTTAAGACGTTCCTTGATAAATAGACTGAAATCTATATTCACATAATTTCTATTCATTGTTTCAGTTCTGTCCTCTGTAGAAACAGGATAAATGAATCTCTCCTTATACATGTTTCCTTCAGGTTGGCATGAAAATGTTATTGTCTCTTATAATAATCAGATGTGAGTAGGAATCCTGGCTCCATGACTTATTAGCCTAGTGTCCTTTCGGGCAAGTTACTTAACTTCTTAGTGCCTCCATTTCCTCATCTGTAAAATGGGCATCATAATCCATCTCGAGAGGGTTGTTGTGCATATTATATGATATGATACACATAAACCGTAGCAAAGTACATGGTGGGTACAGAGTATTGGTTCAAGTGTAGGTTGCCAGAAATGTTTAACCTGGATTAGCAGAAGGAACAGTGGATCCATGAACAGATAAGATAAATTTTATTTTGGACAAGTTGAACTGACATATGTGTAGGACAACCATGGATATTTCTACCGGGCAACTGGAACAGCTGGCCAACATTCAGGTGGTCTGGACTAGGCGGGTAGACTTGGGCACCAGTGATATAAAAATACCATTTAATCCATGGTTGTCACTAATATTTCTGAAGTCAAACATTTAGGATGAGAAAGCTGAGGACAGAACCTAAGAGAATATAGTCAAGTGCCACATAAGGACGTTTTGTGGCACAGACTGCATATTTCACAATGGTCCCATAAGATTAGTACCATACAGCCTAGGAGTGTAGTAGGCTATACCATCTGGGGTTGGGTAAGTACACTCTATGATGTTCACACAGTGACAAAATCACCAACAACGCATTTATCAGAACGTATCCCCGTCATTAAGTGACACGACTGCACTTATAATCAGAGTAGGAGGGACCAGATGAAGAGCTTGAGAAAGATGTAGGATGACTACAAAGAAAACGTAGGCTCTCACGTTAAAGTAACACAATGTTACCTGAAAGAAGATGTAATGGAAGATGTTCAATGATGCACTGCAAACTGGACATTTAGCAATTCTTTAAACAGGAACTTTGTGAGATTCCAGTGGAATGGAGTGAAATCCATTGTAAGGAGTTGAGAGGTCAGTGGGAGAAGAAAAATGGAAGGTAACTAGACATACCACTCTTTTAATAAATTTGTCTAGTAAGAGAAGGAGGAAGGATCTTGGCATGAGGAGAGGGGGCGTAGGTGGAGGTTTTTACTTTGGAAAGGAGGTAGCCCATTGTTTTCATCTTTTTCTCCTCTTTTTGAGGACCAGAAAAATATTTGCCTCATACCTGGATTTCCAGCACTTTTCATACTCTCCATAAGTCTTGTAACTTTACTTGGAGTGGCCCACCAATCCTGTATTCAAGTTATCTCAGTAGTGTAGGGTATAATAATGGAAACCTCAAAGATGTGAACTACTCTGAAATAGTCCAATTCTCCTCCTTTTTTTTTCTTTTTTTGGTTTATGTTCTTTCCAAATCATCTATTCGTTCTAAATTTAAATGGCTAGTGTGAAGAGTTTTCTTCTCAGTGGAAAAAATAAATTCAGAACTCATTCCTCAATGTTGACACGGCTAGGATTCCCTGACATTGATCGTGACTCTGGTTCCTTTGAATATTCACTGGTTTTCCTGTTGTGGCAGAACTTTACCTTCTAGAAGAAATGGAAATACACTGCTTTTGTGACTATACTCCCCCTTCCTGCACTGTTATCATGACACTCTTTCCTACACATATTGTAATAGCTTTAAAATTTTTCTAAACAACCTGCTCCAGGAAAGCCACTATTAACCCAAGCTGACACTGGGGTTGACAACAATTTGCTATCCTTACACTTGTTTCTTTTCAGTTACTTGATCTTGTCGCAATCTTTATCCCTCACTGATTTTCCTGTCTTTTGTACTTCTCTGCTCATCTCCTCTCATAGAATACCCGTTCTAGTATGACAGTTCATTGTTGTTTTCCTCCTTAAGAAAGATAAAATCATTTCCAAAATTATTGAAGTTTGCAGCATTCTTTTTCCACCATCCATGAAATGATGGAAAGTAGACTAAAATTGGCCTAATTTTTATTTCAAGAAATAGAAAATAGAGATTCCTAATTTCCTTTCATAAAATATTCTAAAATATAAATAAACACTTTTAAAATATTTTGAGAAAGATTTCATCTGTATAGCTTACAAGCTAGTTGGTACCTTTGAAGAAAGATGTCAGCATCAAAGAAAGAAGAGTTGTCGGGACATGGACCAAAGTCATGGAAATTGTGATGGTCAACTTGTGCTCGGAGGAGTAACTGATTACGCACACATTTTTTTAGCTAAGTTAGTATACCCAGACGAAATAATCATCACCATCTTATACTTTGAAAGACAATAATCATGAATATGCCATGAGTATACTTTTATGCCCATGGGTATATTTTTCAAAAATGCTCAGGCACCAGTTTTTTTTAATTAGAAGTTTAACATTTTGTCATATCCTTATTATTGACTTTGAAGTACAAAAACTGATGTCAGTGAGTTCTAGAAAACTAAAGAAATAGAAGCAAAAGCCTTAGAAGCCCAAAGAACTAATCATGCTGGCTCTGATTGCTCTTAGCTCCTAGGTCCCCAGTGTAGTGATCCCATACCATCTAACAAGGTGTTTTGTTAGAAAAGGTTAGAAACCATATAGGTGGCAGCATATATCTTTGTCAAAGTTACAATTGTTCTCCCTGTTACTTGAATCTACATAAAATAATGATGCAAAGCGTTCATCATACTCAAAACTCAATCTCAAACAAAATGACCAGTAATTGAAAAAACAAAGGTAATTGGCCATGAATGATGGAAGAAATTTCATTCAGAGTCTTACTGACTGAAAGAGGTTCAATAAGTCTAAAACACTGAAAATATTTTAAGCACCACAAGCCTTAATATGAGACTATTGGCAAGGAAAATTTAAAAGAGTTCTTGATAGTATAGCATCATGCAGGGATTTGACTCTACTCTGTAATTTCTAAAATGGACTGCATTTGCTGGACTGATCAGTAATCTCTTCCCTTATCTGCCAGCCGCTTCATGCCCATTAAATGACACAGGCATTGCTTTTCTAACACAAATGTCGAGTTTGTTGACCATGCCAGACTCTATAGCTACAAAAGGAAGCATTTTGCCTCCAATTACTGCCTTCAATCATATCATGTCAGATTCATTTATTCATCTATTCAACCAATATTTATTGCATACATACTATGTGCCGAGTACGATATTAGTCCCTTAGAGGATGTAAATGAAAACAAAATAAAACAGATAAAATGAACCTGCCTTCCTGGAGCTTAAATTCTAATGGAGGAAACAGACAACACATTTAATAGATCTTTTCCTGCCTCTGAACTCAGGCATATTCCATAAGTTTTCTGGTCTTTTTCATGTATTAGAAGTATCACTTTCAGCTATTAAAAAACCCAGTCCTACCCAAACCAAAATGTTCATTTCACATCCAATTCAAAGCGCCTTTCTCAGCCCCAGCTCAAGCCTGCCCATATTAGGCACCTCCAGTAGGGAGAGGGGAAGTGGTGTCTTTCTTCTGCCTCCTCACTCCTCACCTCTCCCCCTCACTAACTCCAGCTTCTGACTTTCTCCAACCGCAAGAAGCCTAGGTCAAGCTTTTCTAAGAGCTCTCTTACCACCCTCAGCTCCATGTACCAGGAGAAAGAGTCTCCTAAGAGTTTCTGCAACCTTATGCCTATCCACGTAGCATAAAGCGTCAGTCTCTGCTTTGGACCTGCATCTGGATCTGCACAAATGGTTCTCTTTTGAAGTTCCTCTTTGCTCAGAAAGCACATCCCTTGCCCAATGGAAGGAAGATGTCAGAGTGCTAGCCTTGATAGGCCTATATTTTTCCTTTACAAAGCATTCTTCACTCTCTAATTAATCTCACGATATTGAGCTGGAGGTGGGTGATAGGCTATGGGTCACAGAACCATTTTTGCTGTCTGTTAGCAAGGCCCTCCTGGATGGGGCAGTACAGTGCTGTCCAATAGAAATAGAATACAAGCCACAAACATAATTTAAAATCTTCTGGTAGCCGCACTTAAAACATCAAAAAAAGAAGTGAAAATAATTTTAATAGTACATTTTATTTATCCAAATTAATCCAAAATTTTATTACTTTAACGCATAATCAATGTAAAAATATTAAAGAGATATTTCATATTCTTTTTTTCATACCACGTCTTTGAAAACTGGTGTGTATTTAACACTTACAGCACATCTCAGTTCAACTGGCCGCAGTCCAAGTGCTCAGTAGGCTCATGTACCTAGTACCTATTGGGGTTGACAGCACAGGGCTAGTCGGCCCTTGAAAGTGGAGTAACAGTCACTTTTTATTCTACTTTTAGACCGCATCTGAAACTTTGGGACACTTGGAAAGTCAATTCAACATTCTGAACCTACACAAATCTTTGTTGCCTATCATACAGTCCCCTCTGTCACTTCCACACACCTTCCATCTTCATCATCTCCTCCTGCTCCCGCCCCTTGTTCACCCTCTCCCTCCCCTCCCCCTCCCCCTGCCCCACCCTCCTCCCCACTTGTCTGATTTGCCTACATTGATCCCTCTAGCTCACATAACAGACACTGGAGTCCTAACTGTGAAGAGAATTTCCATAAAATGGTTGGAAAATTAATGACTGGGTTCTCAAATAGACTCCCTTGTCCTCAGCTTCCTTCTTCCCCCTTTCTTCCTAAAATATTTAATATGTTAAATTATAATCTTATGTAAATATTGCCAACTTGTGGTATGGGTGGGGAAAGGCAGGCAAAGAAAAAGGGAAACTTCCTAGTATTGTCTTAAAATTTCATTACAGTGCCATTTTGTTTAGGATTGAGGGTTAACAATGTAGGATACTACTAGGAGACATAACAAGAGATATTTAGACTAAAGATTTCTTTTAGGCTAATGGATTTTCCAAGTTGTCTTATTAGCTTTTTTGGCTAAAATGGGCAGATAGGTTATGTGATACACATCCAGAGAAAAAAAAAACATGTATAGTTGGAATTGGGAAAAAATACATCTAATAACTTCCTCAGATAAAGATAATACGGTTTTGGTTTTTCTTTTTTTATTTGATTTTTATTTATGGTATGTTTTGAGGTCCTTTTCTTTCTATTTTACCTGTAAGTCTTGACATTCTAATGTCAAAGGAAAGGAGATTTGAATTACATTTCTCTATATCAGTATGGAGCTTTAAAAAATAATATTTAGTATGTTCAGGGAAAAGTTATTGAATGTAATTTGAGGGTTAAAGATTGAAGAGTAAATACTCAAGCCTTCTAAAGCTGAGTTTTGACAGCAATTTAAATTATCTTTAGCCAAATCACTAATAAAATAGCCAATATCATGAAGAAAATGATTTTAGAAACATTTTAGATTATTTCTTCTCTCAGAATTACTGTTGTAATTGTGAAAAGGTAAGATGCCACCTTTAAAGTGAAATATAAAATTTAGGTCTTACCCAGTTATGAATAATAAAAATCCCATTGTGCTTCTGCAAGTAAAGTACCCAGAAAAAATCCAATTAGAGCAATTACATTCTGCCTATATACATTTTTCTTAGCAATTTTAATTTGATTCAGGCTTAAAACTCTGTTTCTATTCAACAAGTGTTTACACCTGGATGAGGTGAAGCATTTCATTTGTTAGTGGAGTGAATTCCATAAATATTACAGTAAAGTGTTCTGAAGCCCCTCAGTGTTAAAATATCTTGGAAAGGGAATACTTTCTTTAATCATTAAACAGGATACTAATGAGTCTTTATTAAACCTTCCAGATAAACATAGTATTGACATCTAGTGGCTATAGAGGCTGATAACAGATATACTATGTTGAAAGCACATGGAGTATCTTAACATGTTTTCCATTTAAAATTCTCTTGAATGAAAAATAGACGAAGTATACATAATACTGAATAATACCAAGGCATTGATAAAGTATAAAATCTCTTTGTATTGGTATGTTAAATGCCAGGGATGGATTTAGGGTGGTCTGAAAAAAGAATCATAACAGAACTGACCAAGAAATATAGAAAAAATACCTAGATACTTGGTAATAGGTTTACTAAGGCATGTCAACAGTAATAGGGTCAAACCCCATTTACAGAGTTCCTCCTAAGTCCCAGCCCTGCAATGTGCTTAACAGATCTTATCTCATTTAGACCTCAAACATATCCTCCAAATAAGACATTTACAGCTGTATGTTACCAATGAGGAAACAGACCAGGGGAGGTTAAATTACTCGCTGAGGATTATACAGCCAGCAAAACTGCACTCAGGATTTGAAACAAATCTGTCCAATTCACAAGTCCAAACTCAGAGAAACCACTCTTCTCTCTATAAACATACAAGTAACTCTATATGTTAATGACTCCATTTAAAATTAACAAATTAAAAATAGTTATATCAGTCTCTTTTTTTTGATGAGGAAGTTGGCACTGAGCTAACATCTCTTGCCAATCTTCCTCTTTTTGCTTGAGGAATATTGTCGCTGAGCTAACATCTGTGCCAACCTTCCTCTATTTTGTATGTGGGACGCCTGCCACAGCATGGGTTGGTGAGCACTGTGTAGGTCCATGCCCTGGATTCGAACCCGAAAACCTCGGGCTGCCAAAGTAGAACGCATGAACTTAACCACTACACCAGCAGGCCGGCCCCAAGTCATTCTAATTCACTTTTAAAAAACTCACTTTGTGACATTTTAGCTCATTTTGTGACAACTCAATTTTGCTTTCTGATTCTTGAGCAGTTATTCTCCTTGCATGTTACTTGGAGCTTGTTTCTACATCCAGGACTTGACGTATATAATCATGTGACACACGTGTATTAAATAGTTTAGAAATACAATATATCCAGAAACAAGATAAGGTTCTCTCACTGGTGTATATTTCTTTGAGTTAAAAAAAAAATGTTTTGGGGCATTTTTTTTTTACCGTGGGCATTTTTTATCCAACCGTGGCGTAGTGGTTGGGTCCGCGCACTCTGCTGCTGGCAGCCCGGGTTCGGATCCTGGGAGCACACCAACGCACGGCATGTCAGGCCGTGCTGTGGTGGTGTCCCACGTGGAGTGGAGAAGGATTGGCATGGATGTTAGCTCAGGGCTGATCTTCCTCACACACACACACACAAAATGTTTTTTGTTTCTTTTCCTCTGAAAGAATTATTTGAAAAGCTATCGTAGACAACATGGATGGACATTGAGGGTATAATGCAAAGTGAAATAAGTCAGAGGGAGAAGGTCATATACCGTATGATTTCCTTCATTAAGTAGTAGATAATAACAACAATAAACAAACACATAGGGACAGAGATTGGATTGGGGGTTACCAGAGAAGGGGGGAGGGAGGAGGGTGAAAGGGATAATTTGGTACATGTGTGTGGTGATGGGTTGTAATTAGTATTTTGGTGGTGAACATGATGTAATCTATGCAGAAATAGAAGTACAATGATGTACACCTGAAATTTTTACAATGTTATAAACCAATGTTACTGCAATAAACAAAAAATTAAAAAAAAAAAAAGAAAAGCTATCGTAGAAAAGAATCATGGCAAGAAGTAAATTTACAAGAGGGAGTTGAGAAAATGCAAGGTGGTAACCTGGCAAAGCAGAATATAGAACAGGAAAGAAGTTATTGGAGAACAAAAGGGAAGAGGGAAGGCAGAGAACAGGTGGGAGAGAATCTTATAAGAAGGGAAATGGTGGGTGGGAGCACTGGGGGACAGAAACAGGGATAATGATGGAGCTTGCAAAATTCAGTAGGAAACAGGCCCTTGAGGTGGAAGGCAAAAGGGCATCCTTTCTTTTTGTAGCTTTTCAAATAAGTGTACAATTTGCATAATCTGACAAAGAATAGAACACAGTCATAGAAGTATCTAACTCTCAGTTCTGTGTCTTGCTTCCTGGCTCTTTGCATGATTCTGGCTCAGTGTTACCTCTGTGAGTCTGGATAAAATGAGTTGGGGGAAGGAAGGAGCAGAAGGGCGAGGAACAAATGTGTTTCTAAGGCCTATAGTAATTCCAGGAAATTAGAGCCTCTTGGACATCCATGTTGTGGAACAGCCCTGGGCACGCATCTCTCTGCTTCCTAAGCATTTATTAAGTATTGCCTTCAATTCCCAAGACAGACTCCCATCCAGACTATAATTCCGGGGTTAGCTTGGGACTGAAGTATCCTCTGGGAAAAGAGAATAGGGAGATGAATTGGATAGGATGTGTGTTTCTTATGACAAGGTGTTCATAACGAGCAAGGGAAATGACAAGAAGTCTGACAGAAGCCTTTTGTACAGGAAAGCAACGAGTCTTTTGGGAGGAGACAGATAGAAAACTAGAGTCTGAAACAGAGAAGTCCAATATAATGAGACAAAAAAGTCACTAAGAGTCTTAACTTAGCTCTTGAATGAAGACTGAAGAAAGGAATAGAGCCTGCCTGTGGGTTTTTGGATAAAGGGAAAGAAATAAGGAACATTGAAAAGGACGCTTTTTCACCCTTAAACTGGCAATAAAATACCAAAGATGGCTAAAGACAGGAAATTAAATAAAAGCTGAAAACTCAGAGGGATAACAGTTGATCTGTAGTAATTTAGGGGATGAAAGAGTGTAAAAGGGAAAATAAGAAAGCAGTTGAGAGCGGATGAGAGGCTGTAAGCGAGTTTGGCAGAAGCACTGGGTATGGTGGTATGATACTTCTCAGAAAAGGCAGCAGATCAAGGAGCCAGGTGCCTGACATCAACCGCAGGATTGAGAAGCATTTCTTTTAACTATGTGTAGGAGAGAACATTGGTGTCTTTCCAAATTAGAAAACGGAGGCAGAAAGCATATACAGCCGAGTTTCCCAAATTTTGCAGCACATTAGATTCTCCCTGAAAGCTCAGAAAAATCTCTTGATGCCTGGGTTGTACCGCACACCAAGAAAGCAGAATGTGGAGGGTAGGAGCCAAGCCTCTCAAGTTTTTAAAGATCCGCAGGTGATTCCAATTTGCAGCAAGGTGTGAGAACCACTCCTAACACATGCCTTGAAATTTTGGAGGGAAATTGAAGAGCAGATGGGTGGATTGGTCAAATGAGAATGACAGAAATTGTCTCGAGAGATGGAAGTGTAGATTGTTAGTGACCCACACAAATGTCAGCACTAGCCACCCACTGGCTGGTACTTGTTTTCGTGACCTCTGGCTTCCATTGAGGCTCTCTGACGATTTATTTTGTCATTGTGATGCATTGGATTTTCTCTCCCTATCTCAGTATATTAACATACTGAGCACAGAAATTACAGAACTTTGTATGTCAATTGAAAAATGAAAAATGCTAGGTTGATGAAAACTCGGCATAAATTAGTCACAACGTATTAAAAAATGCAGCTTGAACGATGAGCTACACACAGGATATGCATAAAAATCCAATGCAGTGATTATTTTGTGTGCAGGGTATTGGATTTATGCTATCGTCCTTTAAATATTAAAACTTATGAGGTATCAGAAATGCTTCTGTTCAAATTTGTGAGGTGACTTCAAGTAACACATTTTGTTCTGCTTTGGGTTTGCTTTTTTTAAAAACATAGTTTGTGTGCATTGCTGTAGCAGAAAACCTGTTTTCCAGAAGTCAACTCTTATCAAAAAATCCTGAAAAATAATGGTGTGCATTTTATTTTTCTTCTTTGATTAAGCTTGTTTAATTCTGTATTATCTGCCTTTGCTTTGATGCCAAACAAGATTAAATTTTCAAGTATAGTATGCTAAATTTATAATGTGAATTTAAAACAAAATTACTTATAAGAAACCAACATCAGCACCTGGGGACAAGACTGAGCTATTAGCATAATTTACACCAGTGGAGATATTCTACCCTAATTATTTGTGGCCAATTATCAATTACTGGTCAACGCTAGAATCATTCACCATAATTATTTTCCTAAGGAATCTTCTCTGGATATAATGGTGAGCTTCATCATATTTCTTTTCTTAGAAAAACAACACTTTTTTTCCTAGAAGATTTTTAATCTATGAGAAAAACAAATCTAAACATTTACTGCTGAGGATTTCGCTAAGATTTTAAATCTTCAAATCTTCAGATCTTCAGTATCTAAAGCAAAGAGCTGACTATATCCCTGGCCGACACGAGAAATTTCTAGAAAGACCTCCTAAAATATTGCTATTTCATCTTCTTATTTTTGATTAATTTCAATTCTGAAAAAAATTTTTGAAATTGAAAAGATTAATTTATACTTCCTAAGTTAACCTTTTAAACATTAATGCCTTTCCTTACATATCTAGCTCCTTTCTGTTAAAATCAGTGGCACTGCCTGCAAACACTAACCTTATATTTGAATTCCTAATGACTCCTCCCATTGTCTCATTTCTCTTTGAACCTGTCAATCAATGGTGAAAAGTGCTAATCACTCCCAGAAACCCCAATCTTGCTCACAAAAGTACCAGTCACTGGAAAAATAATACCGATTGGTCATGGATGGGCAGGAAATCTCACTAGGGATCTACCCACACAATGGAGTTTATTAAGCCCATTTTGCTGAAGTCTAGCTCTCCCTGCATGCGAGTGTATGGAACTTTAATTTCAAAGTCAGCTAAAACCGGCAAAGGTAACTTATACTCATTAGCTCAGCTCTGACTGAAGTGCTGTGAAATCTCTTGGTTAGTGCTTTTGGCTCTCGATAATAGCAGCAGTATTTATTTTTATTCTTTATTTTTCTCCCCTTCTTTTTAAAGAGGGGAAAGGGACTTAGTTGGATGCTAGCTGTTTTAAATTCTTAATTGGCCCATGTTCTTTTTCAGCTGCTTACTATTTTCAAACTTTGTTCTATTAAGTGACTAAACATCCGCAAGAAAGATATTTCCCATTAATTCTCCCCATGCAGCAGTGCCCCTCTCAACGCTGTGGCCACATTTATTACTGACAGCAGTTATGATGTGCATGTACAGCATGGGCCATAAAGTATGGTAGCCTCAGGTCACAGAAAGCGATGAAGTTTAGCAATGTTATTGTCCACATTATGCAGAACACCAACTTTCTTCTAGTCTTTTTTTTTTTTTTAATTGAAGCTGATTTGCTTTCTGTGAGGTGGCAGCTGCAGGGTGCTGGTGTAAAGGAAGAAGAGGAGGACGGTGCTATCATTAAAGAATAAACAGTAATTACCTTGTAGGAATCTCTAGAGTGATTGATTACCTCTCCAGCTCATAAGAACAGGCCTGGGAATATACAATAATTGATTTCTATTACTTATGTGTGTTTTCCTTTTAACTTTCCAAAGAAGCAACATAGTTTAATTGACTTTAATTTCAGATTATGTATTTTTACGACTTCTTCTGGAGTTGGCAAGGACTTAGAATGGACTGAGTTGCCAGCCCCATGAACCATATTATCAATTGAAAGTAGGGAGATATGGTGTGTGTGTGTGCATGAGTGTACTTGTGTGTGAGAACATATGTTATATGTCATCATGTATCTTGCACTTATCACTGAATTGCTTTTTATCTTTTAATGTAGGTAGTCACTAGGTTTAGATTGGTTTAGAGGAATTCCAGGGTTTATCAAAATGAGCAGAGGTTTTAGCAAGGTCTGGCATAGGCACAATGGAGATGAAACCTCTTCAAGGCAAGCCTGACAGATATGTGTGGGACAGTCCCTTAAGCAGGGTCAAGCTGGGCACCATCAGACATCAGATTGTGCTGTCCCTGCTGTGATGCCCGGGGTCCAGTCTTGTTCCTGTGAACTTGCAGGAAACTGAATTTATTTAACCTACACCTTCAATTTACTTCTACATCGTGAAAACCAGACATGATTTAGAGTAACTGTGTGCCTTTTGCTGGCTGGGAAATTGAGGCGTGGATTGCTACATAATGCATCCATGAGAAAAGGAATCAAATTTTAACCAGACCCTTGCACTTCACGACACTGGCAGTGGCTTGCGCTCAGTAATATTTTGCCATTAGACAAAGCAGAGAGGATGGTATTCTCTGAAGCATCGTGTCTCCTGGCTTCCCGCAAATTACTTTTGGAATGCTTCTCTGATACTTTTATTCCTTTATGTACACTGTATATTCCTATACATAGATGTATAGTACCTTTTCACATCAAGTTATAAATATTGGTTAATTGACCTTTCTCCTCCTTTATGAAAATGATTATTCCCTTTTCGAATTTTTATTTCCATTGCCTTACATTATTTCCAGTGTCTTACACATTTTAGGTGACTGAAAATGTGTTAGGAGTCTAGAATGACTGATCCCTGAAGGACTGATTATATCATTCAGGCACATGGTGAGATGTCCGTTTTTCTTTGTTTGGCCGAAAGTGATTAGGACACTGTGTACTCTTTGATATATAAACAAAGCAATGTTACAAAATAACAAAAGATAGCAGAGTTAAGCAATGCCTACAACACTTCTCTAATTTCAAAGATACAAAGAAACTGCAGATGCGACATAGGGATATAAAACTCCCTAGGAGCTGGTGCACCAATATTTGGGGGACCTAGAAAAGTTTTTCAGTTCTTAACATTACTATGAACTATGATTCTATTAATGAAAAATCTATTAGATTAGCAAGAATCATGTTATTAGCATCTGCAGCTTAAAAGATTTAGGATTTTTCTGACTGGAGAACTTTTATTTCCTCTTTCTAAACATGAAGCAAAATTAATTATTTTAATGTAACATATACAAAATATGAGTTAATTTCTGTATCTTATTTATACATTGCCTTATAGAAATAAAATCATGTGCCAAATATCCAAAATACTAATTAATTTCTATCTACTTTATACATTTCCCTGAAAACAATATTGAAGCATTTTCAAAATTCAAATCTAAAGATCCCAGCTCAGTAAATTCTCAATGAGTCGACACTGTTGAATAGCTTTCTGTTGAAAGAATTATTGCTTTTATGTTGTGTAAAATATTTGTAACCCTAGGAAATCAGGCTGTAGTATTTGAAGATGTCACCTTAATAGTGAATGATTTCACAAACAATACAGTGGATCTAAACAATGTAGCTGAAATATGTGACCACAGACATCAGGGTATCACTAGGACAATGGCACCAATAGCATGAGTGACACTTGATGGTGGGACAGTGGGAGACTGGTACTCAGTGGTCTTGTGCTCTGTCAAGTATTCCTTTTTCTTTTCTCTCCCTGGTGGCTATTTGTCATTCTCGGAAGACTACAGACTTCCCTTCCCCTGGACCTTTTTGAACTCTGCTGTCTTTGAGCATCATGGATATTGAAAAAGAAACTATTTACTAGGCAGTAATTATATGCCACCCCTCATGTAAAGGTAAATGATAATGAGACAGCCCTGTCAAAGGGAAAATAGCGGCTTTTAAAACTTCGAGCCATACAAAATGCCTTATAGACTTGTTCTGGAGTAACTGTATCAATTAACCACGCTAAAAGCTCTGACTCAGATGGGTACTGCACACAGCATGTCTACTAGTGTTTTATTATCAAGTCCATTATGATGAGTTCTTGTCTTAGACAAAGGGAGAACAGAAAAAGAATTCAGGCTGACAAATTAGACTTGAAATCAGTTTCATTTACATAACGACTGGAAGTTCATTAATAACAGAGTTTTAATTATTCATGCTCTTGTTTCACTAGATACAGCAGTTTTCCCCCTGCTGTGCGGGATGTCTGGATTAGCTAAAATGAACCTTAGCAAATGGATCGGCTGCCCAGATACTCCCATGCTTTTCTACTTTCACACCGCTAGAGATGGGGGTGGGGTGGGGTGGGGGAGGATGGAGTGTGTGTACAAATTGGGGCTGGGGAATGAAGAGAGGTGGGGAGACGAAGAGAAAGGCATTGAATAGAGAGAAGGAAAGCCAGCTAGCAGGATTCTTTGGTGTTTGTGTTACTTGTTTGCGGAAAAGAAAGCAAAGGAAAAAAATGCAACTTTGTACATTTGTCTTGATGGGAACTTCCACCTGAGAGGATAACACTTGAAATATCAATCATTTCAAGGTCCCCTGATGGGGCATACTACTAAAATGATTGTGTGTGTGTGTGTGTGTGTGTGATTCTTTTCCTTTGGGTATAAGAGCACTAATAGGGTTTATTTTGGTTTGCTTGCATTTTAGGAAAACAAAAAGAAAGAGAGAAGGAAAGAAGAAAAGAAACTTATTTTTTCCCTTCCATATTATCTGGATAAATCTGAGAAACAGGTTTAAAGTCGGCTTCAATACAATTTTCTTTAATGAGAGCCGCGGTGATATTTTCATTCTTGCTAGTAATAAATGATGACACTAAGGATACTTTCCTGCAAAGAATTTAAACTGTTTTCATGCACATCAATCTCCTGACATAGCCTCAGCACCACCTCATGAAGTAAGTAGTTCAGGGCCGATTGGGCAGGGGAATATTGCATTTCTGGCTCATTTGCTGTCTATATATTTTACTGACTAATTTAGGGAACTATCTCACAACAAGAGAATCCATGACAAATAAAAACAAGACTCAATTGTTCCCAACACCTCTGGAGTTCAGTGAGATGCAGAAAGAGGCCAGGGGAGAAGCTCTCCTTGTTTTGAAATCAGACAACAGCTGCAGGTTCGGGATTCCAGGGCTGTCTTTGGAATAGCTTTGTAACCAAAGTTCTTAATTTGGGGAACCATCAATTACAACAAACAGTAGAAATGTTTTGAACAAAAAAAAATTTTAGGAAGAGGCCATGGCATTTAACAAGAGCTGACCAAGTACCAAATGCTTGGTCTACACTCTCCTGCTTGCTTTAAAGTTCACAAAAATTATTATATCCGCTTTACCGAGGAGGAAATTGAGACTCAGAGAGACCAAGAGTGCAGCTAGTAAAGGAGGGGTCAGAATTCAATCCATGTCTGACACCAACTCTCCCCCTGCTACATTCACATTAGAAGACAATGATTATTTATATGTTTTATACAAAGTTTATACAACTCGCTTTATTTTCTATGTTAATTTTCTTTACCCTCCCACCAACAAATGATTTTCTGCAAAATAAATACAATGGCCTGCTTTTTCAGAATACGGATAGCTTTCTAGATCTTGACTAGCCAGAAAGTCATCCAAGCCAAATACTTAAACAGTTAATAATACAGCAGCAAGGTGCTAATATGAACAAGGCCTATTTCTAGTAACAGAATAATTGAGTGAGAATTAGACAGACTGCTCTACCTGATAACTTTGAGACACATGCCATATTTGTAGATCACATAGGAAAAAAATTAATCACCAGAAGCTGCCATCACTCATTACTTTAAGTTTGCTTCTAAGTGGGAATTTTGAGAAGGATAACATAGACTAGTAAAGCTAACTTTGTCTTTCTTTCTCTGTCTTTCTCTCTCTTCTTTTCTCTCTCTCTCTCTTCCTTTCTCTCTCTCTCTTTCTTTCCTCCTTTCCTCCCTCCTATCTTCCTCCTTCTTTTGTTTTTTGTAGGGCTATCAGCTATTCATTTCTGCTTTGAAGAATTCATGTTTACTGTCTAGTTTTAAGTTTTATTTCATTTTTTCATTCCTGGGCAGGTCCCTCCCCCAACCCTGTTTTGGCCTGTTTTATTAAGCTATTTTTATATGGGAAATTTTGACGGATTAATTACTGCTTCAGAGTGATCAGAAGCTCTCAACACATTTATAACATTGTATCTTTTTATCTCTCTGAAGTATGTATATAGATAGTAAAGTATGAAGAGGTTACATAACACGCCTAAGGAAGAAAAGTGTTTTGAAAAGATAAAACAAGATCCTTTACTACTGAGCTACCCCATGCAACACATTAGATTTCAGTGTAAAATGCAATCAACGGACAGTTAGCACTGTGTAAAAGTCAGAATCAGTGCAGGTGGCTGGGATGTTATTGACATGCTGTGACGTCTGAAATGGCGCTTTCTCAAAAATTGCCTTAGCCAATCCGAAAATTAAGCTAAGAAGGATACTCTTCTTCTAAATCTTTGACTAAGAATTACTACAAAAATCTGATAAGTTTTTGGAAAACAAAACCTTTTAAAAGACTAAAACAAACTAATTTTTCAAAAAAAACTTCAACTGCTCAATGGGTGATGTGTTTGCTCTGCTTTAAAAACATATTTTGTTCTATTTTGTGGCTCTTTTACTACTTTAAAAACTTAGAAATATTGCCAAAGGACAAAAAAAAAAAAAAAAAAAAACAATGGAAAGCTATATGGGGAAGAGGAGGAGACAGAGGAGACATCTGGACTGCGTTTGATCTGGCAGCTTGCTCCCTGTCCCGTTAGGTGGATGCCACCCTGGGAAAGTAGGAGGGGTTTGCCTGTCCTGATATTTGATTTCCAGGTGCAAGTATTCGCTCATCTAAATCCCGACAATAAGCTGTCGTACATCTGCGTAAGTACTGCTATTTCCTTTTGAGCTGGATATAAAACGTACACCTGACTGAGGCATGTAAGATAGATGGTCCTGAAGCAGCGAAACCTCCAGCAATTTTGCAGGGAAGATTTAGGCTGTGGAAATGTTTCTTATAGCTTGTGTCCTGACATGTCTTTGCCTGTTAGAATCGGCAGTTAGAGGCAAGTTGGTAGGAGCCAGGAGATCAAAAATTTCTGGCCCTGTTTCTGACCATTTTGTTCATCATTTATGAAGTAAAAGGGGTCACTCTTCAAACTCCTAAACGCATACCCAATCTGTGGGGGCAGACAAATTCTGCTGCCTGTTTCAGTTATGCAAGAGGAATACCTTCGAAAGATCTGCTGTGCAACATTGTGCCTATAGTCAGCCATATTGTACTGTACACTTAAAAATATGTTAAGAGGCTAGATCTCATGTTAAATGTTCTCACCATGATGAATAAAACAAAATCAAACAAAAACATTTGCTAACCATGGGCAAACTGCTATTTTGCAGGACATTGCTATTTGCCAAATAGAACAGAAAGTGTATGTGGAATAATTATTGATTTTGTGCATTTGGGCAACTTTGGTTTATTTATCTGATTCTCAGTTCTCTCATCTGTAAAATGAAGATGATAGTATTTCTCATATCGGGTCTTTGTAAGAATTCAAGATAATACAAGTAAAAGCATCATAGTTGCTTAAAACATGGCAGTTATTGTTATTATTTAGGATGATTTAGGACTGAAAGTTAGGATGCTAGTTTTGTCCACTGGGCATTCAATGTATAATCTGAAGTTACATAAATTCCACAGTGGCAAATTGAAAGGCATGTGTGACTTGCTGTCAAGAATGGGATCAATAATGATTGCAAAGGTGGCTCCTGCTGTGGAATGATGTGAGGCCTCCATTTGGAGACTGTAACAGGTACGGAGCTGTGATCAAAACGAGAAAGCCCTGAAAAGGGAAAGCTTTGAAAATGTCAAACTTTCATATTTCATCTCTGGGCCATTCTATATACAAACCTGATTTTTTAAAAAAATTCGTTTTGTTGGAAATCTCTAACTCTCACTTTTGTAGTTTTTGCAATTATTAAAGAGCAATTTAATAAAAAGGAAAAAATTTTTAAATGTATTTTTCTTAGTAGAATTTTACTATATTCCAATCTTTTGATTATTGGTCAATAATCAAATACTGTTAATAGTATTACTGTACTAATAAGTAAAACAATTTCCTGACAAGGGTAAAGAATAGATAATAATATTAAAAGAAGAGAAAAATGTTTTCAGAAACAATAAGCTGGTTAGTATTGAATGTCTAACTTTTTTCTAGTATATTAAGAGTAGAGGGGCCGGCCCGGTGGTATAGCGGTTAAGTTTGCACGTTCCCAGGGTTCTCCAGTTCAGATCCTGGGTGTGGAACTATTCACCGCTCATCAAGCCATGCTGAGGCAGTGTCCCACATAGAAGAACTAGAAGGATGTACAACTATGACATACAACTATCTACTGGGGCTTTGGAGAGAAAAAAGGAAAAAAGGAGGAAGATTTGCAACAGATCTTAGCTCAGGGCCAATCTTCCTTAGAAAAAACAAGAGTAGAGACCTATATTTTCTTTTTATAATATTTTGAAGTTTTTAAAAATAGAAAATGAAAAATTAACGTTCCTATTTCATATTAACTTACTATTGAGCAGAAGTATTTTTTCTATATTGAGGACTACAAAGACTTTTAATAGTTTCTGTTACACTGCAGAAGAAAAAGGTAAAGGTTAAGGAAAAAGGAAATTTCTCAGCACTTGGAAAAGTATCCTCACTGCACTTTGTTGTGCCTGAATCTGGTAGAATTTTTGCTCCCTTTCATGTCATAATCCTTTCTTGTAACAGATGGAAAATGAATTTAGCCCCCTACTGGGGGACTCCTTAGATTGTTATTTAATGTACCTATAGGATAAATAAAATTTGAATCAAACTTACAATTCTCTGCATTGGGTTTCAGTTCAGGTAATAACATGATAAGGGAAAGAGGAAAGGAGGAGGGGAGAAGAGACAGGGAAGTGAAGCGGAGGGAAAGCAGTAGAAACTTAGGAAAAGAACCAAGGGTGGCAAAGAAGGAAAGTGGAGGAAGAAAGCAAAGGAGGAAGAAAATAAAAGGCAAAAGGCCGAGGCAGGGAAACAGGGTGACGAATTCTTTGAGAAACTGTAAAATCAGGAACTATTTTGTAGGAAGGCAGCTCAAAAGACAGATACACAATGATGAAGTAAAAACACTATAATGAAACCACTTGAAGATGTTTTGCTCTCCTAAGTTGAAAGCTGTAGCCTGTTTCGGAAAGAGGATGCCATAAATGTACAAACTGAATTTCATCGACAAATGAGCATTTGTGGACCAGAGACGTGACTAAATTCTGTGAAGCAAATAGCTATGCAGAAGGAAGAATGACTTGAATAGAAAAATAATTTGTATAATGTGAGTGTTTGCCATTTCTTTAAATATCATATCCTAGGTAAATTATTTGAAATCCACACGTATTGTAAGTGTAACACTTTGAAGATATTCTTAGCAATAAATTCTAATAGTGCATTGATTCTTAAATTGATTACATAGACCTTTACATATTTATTATTTTGTTTGAGATTATTACATCTCATTTTTAAAATGAGAAACTTTGAAATTTGCAACTATAATTTCTGGCG
This sequence comes from Ceratotherium simum simum, assembly GCF_057802395.1. Classification (NCBI taxonomy): domain Eukaryota; kingdom Metazoa; phylum Chordata; class Mammalia; order Perissodactyla; family Rhinocerotidae; genus Ceratotherium; species Ceratotherium simum. Next base: position 81,768,058 of record NC_141901.1, read on the forward strand.
ATTTAAAAATTATTTGCATCCCAAGATTCAAGTACCTAAATGCTAAACATCAAAATCTCACCATGACCTTTGTAATATCTCACTATGGCCTCCATCCTTGATTCATCCTTTTATCTTTCCAGTCTTTCTAAAGTCTTCACTCTAACTTCAGATGTCTTAAATATTCCAGATTCTCCTCAGTGCTTGATACTACATCTATATTGCTTAATTAGCGTATGTGTTTAGCTCTTTGTTCTAAACTCCGTCAAAAATCCAGAATATATACAATTTTTTTTTATTGCTGCCCCTTTCCACCTTCTTTTAAATGACTTATTCAACTCCAATAGGGAAGGGGAAAAAATCCACATGGCTTCCTCCTTTATGGTCCTCTAATAGGAAATGTGCCTCTGGGGTGCATGGATAACATGCCCAATACTCAGCATTGCACACATCGCCACATTTTAATCTCATGAGAAAGAAGCTTTTAACTGTTGCCATTTTTCAGGGAGGCAGCACCAAGCGCCACACAGCACAATGTCGGAGGTGGAATAGAATTCAGGTTTGGCCAATTCCAAACCCCACATTCTGCCCTCTCGGTAGTTATTGAATACATCTCAGTCTCTTTTCCACCTTCCACCCATAGGCTGCTGAGAGAAAGGCTCTGTAGGGCAGGTACCAGGCTGTACTCATCTGTGCTTTGAAACAGTGACTGGCACAGAGCAGGTTCACAAAAAATTTTTGGAAAGCACACAATAAGTCTAAGTTTCAACTTTATAATCAAGTTACCCTTAACCTTTGCAGAAAGTACCTGCTTCTCCCTCTTGGTTAGGTTTCCCCACCTAGATCTGGATGCTCCCTGACTGGGGTCCTAGAAAGAAGGAAGTTAGAGAGTGATATGCTAGGTCGTGTCCTGAGTCTCCAGACTTGATGGCCCCACACCAGCAGTCCAAAATTTGTTGTTTAAAGTCATTTACACAAACAGGATGTTCACTCTGAGTTTCTGTAGAGAAATCCCTTCTATTGCTAAATTGGGAAATTATCAATCCCAGGGTGGCCCATGCTTTAGAATTATGGGGCCTTTTTTTGACATTTGTGGTTCTAAAACATATAAGCAAGCCTGGCTCAGTGGAGCCGGAGGAAAAGGAAAGCAAGGAGCATTCCAGGTATGGAGGCCCCAGATAAAAGGATTGCTGTTAATTTCTGAATGCTTGTTAAGTGACATTTTCAAGTTCATAGTCCATTTATTGCCATGTTCTTGCATGCTCTCACCAGGTGTTTTTTCAATGAAGCACTAAATGCCCCTCCTCAACTCCAAGAGGAAACCTTCAGGTAGGTTTAATGCAGAAGATTAAGACTGCATTAAGATTAAGTCTGAAATGTTCTGCTACCAATTAGCCCTCTAGTATTTCTGTAAGCCTTGAATTTTTGATGCGATCAATGACACCAGTGGAGCCATCTTCTGTGGAGTGGTTATTAAAGATATAAAAATCAATACAAAGATGATACTCGGAAATCTATATCACAAGATAATGAATCACCATGAGAGCCAACTAAGAAGAATGTCAGCAAACCAAACAGAAGTTTTGTGCATAAAGTATTTCATGCCAGTAAAATTTAAGCTAAATTTTGCATGAGGCAGAAGTCTTCAGGCTACACTTATGATACATTTGCATGACAAGGTTTTAATAAGATGAAGACACAAGCCCAACCCGGCAAAGGAAAAAAAGAGAGTGAGGTGAGGATTGAGATGTTCACCACTGAGCCAATAATGGCATGATTTAACTTTAACTAATGACAAAATAGCATCAAAACTTTCTCTGTCAGTAATCCTCATTCAATTTCTTTTAAATGAAACATTATTTGCCTGCACCTTGAGTCCGTCAGTACTGATTGGTATTGGAGCTGTGTATTGGAGCTTCACAGAATAGTCCAAATTTAATTTGAACTGGGGATTGATTTCGTTTCCTTCAAAGTAAGATTTTTTTTTTTCCTTCCTTGATTGAGCAGTGCATGACTTTGCAAGTTCATTTTGGTTTTCTCCTTGACACAATTGTAAGTGACAGGAGAACATTTATGTGTTTTGTCCTTAAGGGACATCACGACATTGCTAATGATGCCACAAATGACTGGCAGCTCTTCTTTGGCCTTAGTGATACGGATTCCTATGATTTCGTATCATTTCCTACCAGAAAAAGCAAAAATAAGCAAGCCTGCCACAGTCACCAGTCCACTAAAACACTGTATATTTAAGAGACATAGAGTTTTATGCTTGGGATTTCCCAATTTACAACTATATAAATAAAATTTTATAGACAGGGATTAGGTGAGGGTGTGTTTTTGTGTACATTGGGTGGTGCAAAAGTCATAAATGTTTCTACTTCCTTCTTGTTCTAGGCACATGTGTGAGTTTCTCCTTGGAACTCTTAAGTGGCGGCTGTTATGGAGGGACATGCTCATAATCACTGCACATCAAATCCTTAACAGCAAGTCTGACTCTTCATTAATCAGTAAACTTACCGACTTAAAGAGAGATGTCTTTGTTTTTCTTGGAGTTTTTTCATCTACTTCTCATCCTGGTGCCAACACAATTTCCAGAAAATGAAACAATGATTAGCTTATGCTATTGCATATTAAGTTTGGTTTTCTCTGTGTTTTCATTGCATGTTTCAAAGGTTGACTTAATCAGCTGTGAGTTGTTATGGAGTTAGGGTGGAATTCCCACAGATTTTTTTTTCTCCCAATGTATCATATAACAAGAAGAGAGCTAGACACACCTTGTGTAGTTTTAACAAGTCTTTGCAGTTTTGACTTAATTTGTTTCCCTCCCCTTTACCCCCTGAGGGTCCCAAAGCAAGTGAACCATTCAGTAGCATAAAATAAGGGGAATTAGTTTAGACTTCAATAAAACACAGACCTCTCGCTGGCAGTATCTGCCCCGATGCAGAGTGTCTGCAGTTTAAAATACTGTGGTGTCTTGATTGTCTTGACACCTCACGATTTTCCTCTTGAACCCCCATTGCCTGGGAAACCTCAACACTCACAACTGTTCAGTTCTCAGGCTCACCCTCAATGGTGCTGATACTTCAGCTCCTTTATCTTAGTCTATAAAATCTACACTACAGATCCATGAATATACTTTGCAGTTGCCCGAGTTCTAGACTCAGAGTTAAACCTGGATAGTCTCTGATATCTCTTTTAGGTGGTGTGAGAAAAAAAAATAAGGTGCGAGAAATGCTATTCTCATAGGCTAGAGGTCCATAGGTAGCATTTAAGGAAACATTTCTGTTGAATAAAAACTTTTTGGATCTCATCCAAGCTATGAAATCCTTTAGCCTTCATAAGTCAGTAGTCCTGCTTGCTTGGGGATGGGTTTTGATGCCTTGAAGGATATTATTTATTCATTTACAGATAGCTAATAATGACATGTTATGTGCTGGGTGCTGACGACACATTCTGTATCAGGAGAATTGTGAGAAAGGTGTTCACTAAGACTGTAAAGTTGTTTCTACTATAAGGTCACATTTTAATGCTTTTTTGGAAAAAGTTGGTTAGTGTCTTTAAAAGTTTAGTTAGCAAACAAATCCAAACGATATTGTCTAAGCCGGGGTGGAATAATCAAACATTCCATTTTTTTTCTTTTTTTTTTGCTTGAGGAAGATTCACCCTGAGCTAACATCTGTGCCAATCTTCCTCTATTTTGTATGTGGGTTACTACCACAGCATGGCTGCAACGAATGGTGTAGGTCCATGCTGGAGAACTGAACCGGGGCTGCTGAAGCAGAGCACACCAAACTTAACCACTAGGCCACAGGGCCAGCCCTCAAACACTATTCTTAATAGGTGGAAGAAATGAGGTGCATAGCAATTATCTAAGAGTGAAGTCCTTTCTACTGGACTAAATGATAAAAAATTTGAACCCAGAAATTGGGCAGGTAAGTCACATGGAGAAAGTTATGTTTTCAGACAATGAATGTTCACCAGATAAAAACTGATGTGGTCTTGATAAAATGAGCTAATGGGATAAAAAGTCTAGATATCTAAAAGGTGCAAGCTGAACAAGAAAATTTTGTCTTCCGTACAGTTAAGATGAGCCCACAGACAGGGCAGAAAACCCAGAGGGCATTTACAACATTACATGAACACAAAACAGTTTTTTAGCTCTATAATTTAATTTAGAAATCAAGAAGACAGATGTATTATTTTATAATGCCTTGTCACATAAAATCTAATATTAATATATTTTTCTAGCTTCTATGAAATAAAAGAGTGGTTTTAATGAACAGGAAATTAGGACGTGATGGAAACAAAGACAAGAATTACCCGGGAGTTGCACACAAGACCGTATAGGAGTTATATCTTTGTAAACAAGCCCAGAAATGGGAATACTTTTAGACTTCTATGAGTCAATGCTTCACCAGGTCTCTTAATGGTCAACTCTCATACTGGTTGCTTGGTTTTTATGAATTCAGGGAACTGAGTGATTCCAAATCTTAGAGGGTCTAACGTTAGGAGGAACAAAGCAGGAAAAAAATATATTACGTCAGGGATGGTTTAAGCTAAAACACAAGCAAATGTGTTGAAAAAAAAAGACTAGAAAAAGATATAACAAAATGTTAACAAGGCTTTTCTTGGGGGGTTGGCATAAACAATGGCTTTTATTTTCTTCCTGCTATGTTTTGATATTTATAAATTTTCCATAATAGCATTTCTACTCTAACCAGAAAAAATAGATCAATGAAAAGTACAATCTAACGGTTGAAATTACTGTTAGATACAAAATGAATACATTTTACCACTGGTAATGCCTATGGCTTTAGAGGAAAGATGATTTCCATAGAAGGGTTACAATATTTTATATATAATTAATTGGGAAAACTTTGGGCAGCATCAGAACTACAGATCCCGGAAACTGAATACAGTGAAGATTTGATACACACAAGGAAGAAAAGGTAAGATCAATGGAAGATCTTCCAGACAGTGAGAATAGTCTTAGAGGGTGTGCAAGAACATGAAGAATGTGAAAACAAGGCAAAGTGAGCATTATATGAAAGTGAATAATAAATGAGAAGATATTAGGAAGTAAACTGGACTTGACTCTGAAAGTAAAGAGCCATGACAGGATTCTCTATTTTGAATGTCAAAATTAAGAAACTCCATTGGGAAATAAGTTTATGGAATGAGAAAAATCAACCTTAGATTGATTTCTACTTTGGGGGGGCCCTAAGTCATTAGTGTTGGGTCTGTTTTATTAACACTATAGCTTTCCCTTTACTTCCAAGAAAAAGCACATATAATGCTTTTACTCTTCATAATTCACTTGCTTAGTCAAATATTCATTGATTTTTCTGAATCTGTAGCCCATCTGCTTGCAAAACATTCATTGACTTCATGGGACTAAATAATAAGTATTGGTTGATGTTAATGTACATACATGCAATAAAACTGCCAACTCGGTCATCTTCCTGGTATACCTGAGTATACAAGAAAGGCATCATTAGACAGTGAGGCAGCACTGTCTGAAAGGCAGTGTACATGATGGTAAGAGCATGGCCTTTGGCCTCAGAAAGACATGAGCTCAAATCCTGGCTCTGCCACTTACTACTTGTTAAATTTGATCAAATTAAATTTTTGAGGCTCATTTCTTCATCTTTAAACTGGGGACAATAGCTTCTTCCTAATATAAATTTTATGAGGATTAAATGAGATATACAAAAATTAAAGCATATAACAGAGTGCCAGGCATACAATAAACTCTCAATGAATGGTAGCTATATCATTGTCATCAACATACTCACAGTTTACTTTCTCAACACAGTGCAACTTAGAGTTTCAAGAACAATATCTAATTTTAGTTTTCTTTGCGTTAAATCAAGTTTTGGATTATTAACATGAGAATGATCTCATTTTTTCCCTAGATGGCAAATGGTTCATTCATAGAAGTAGATGTGAAATGGACTTATCTTCTACATTCTCAAATCTTTCTCTGTCAAAGTCAATGGTACTAGCTTTCTCTTTCTCAACTGGTTCACTCTGGGGGCTGGTCAGAAACCCAAAGAAAGCAGCTGTTGGGCCAGCAGGGAGACCTAAGGAGACTGAGTCCTCAGGGAGAGAATGTTTATGCTTGATGAGCCTCAGAGCCTCTGGGTTTCTATTCCAGATGGATAGGGTTACTCAGTCAGCTTTGTACCCAAGCCCAACATTTCGGTCTTAAAGATTTGAACTCAGCTACGAGGAGTGAAGTCTTTCCACCCATCCTGGAATCTTCACTGTTGCATTCTGAGCAGAGAGCCTCACATTCCAGCTTAAGCTTGGGATTTTTGTGGGGTGTCTATTCGTGCTTTTACTGAGCATGGAGGAGTGAAAGACTTGTTTGCTGGGATTTACCTAGCTTTCATGGTGAATTAACCAGCCCCTTCAACTACTCCTTTGCTTTGCTTTTAGTGGTCAAAGAGCTTATTACATAGACCCTGGATAATATAAACATAGGACCACTGGTTATTTAGCCCAAAGAAGCCCTACGTACCCAAACTCTATTCATTCTTAAAACCTCATCTTGGATCCCACTTCTTCCATCAGAACTCCTACAAAATTCATAATTTTAATACTGAGATGAGCACATACGTATATTTTTTTCTGATGTTAATATTTGTTTTGTATATGTTGATTTTACTTCTATAAATAAACTGCAGAGAGCAGGGCCCACACTTTACACTTTTTTTATACTTTTTTTGTGTGGAACTCTTTTGGACATATTATAGAGCTCCAATAAGATTAGTTAAATGACTCTAAAAAAAGGTCTCCAAACATCTATTCGGTGAGACTAAACAGTAAATTTAACTCCTACTTTATTGTGATTTTAAAGATTCCAGTGTATATGAAGAGGATCCATTTTAAACTAACCTTTTCATTCTTGCAGTGATGGGATCAGTGGGGCAAGAGGAGTGGGCAGAGGGATGTGAGGAAAGATTGACAGCAGAATGTGGATTTGGTGCGTGTTAGAATCTGCTAAGCATTTTTGTTGCTTGAAAGATTTTCCTGAAAATCAGCCTTCATTTTTGAGGCTTCTTTATTTCTTCAAATTGTATATCAAAAATTTTAGTCAGACAGATGCGAATTGCTCAAGATCACTCAGAAAGTTCAGATGCAGACTTGGGGCTAGAACTCAAATTGCCATCCCAGGCATGCATTTTTTTAACAATGACACTTTCCTGAAATGCTGGTTACAGGGAATAGATATTATCCATTCATGTTTCTCACATTACCATAGCAATCAAAATTTATTTATAGTAAAAATGCCCCATAAAAATTATGCTGGAATATTTTAACATAAAACAATTTAAAATTTCTGAAGTATTACACTAAAGCATTGTCTTAATAGCCAACATTATCCCTTCCACCATAACTATGAGGATATCCCTTCCACCATAACTAACTTTCGGTATTATAGTGGTGTGATATTAGTCAAGATTATATTAAGATCTACTATATTTACTGGATGTATTTTGAAAATAGGAAAATGAAATAAATATTCACACTGAAATTTGAGTAAGAATCATGATGGGAAATGGTATCTATTATTTTTATGAAAAATTTTCTCTTCCAAAAAATAACCTATTATTAACACCTGTTCTTTTTTTTAAATAATTTTATTTATTTATTTTTTCCCCCAAAGCCCCAGTAGATAGTTGCATGTCATAGCTGCACATCCTTCTAGCTGCTGAACGTGGGATGCGGCCTCAGCATGGCCGGAGAAGCGGTGCTGCGTCGGTGCACGCCCGGGATCCGAACCCGGGCCGCCAGCCGCTTAACCGCTAAGCCACAGGCCGGCCCTATTAACACCTGTTCTTTAGAAGATATGCCATTATTTCTACTTAGCCAACTTTTGCCCCTTTCACTGATTCTAACACTAAGTATCACTGTAGACTAAATAGTATCCAAATGCGGTTAATTCAAAAAGGATTTTAACTTCAGTTTAGGTCTTACTTTTTGTTCGAATTGATAGTCTTTAAACGGCTTAGTAGATAACTCGTTTAAACCTTATAATACCATTTTCTGCATTCGGGTTATTAAAATAAAAAATAGCCATAAGCAATGATAGCATTTGTAACAAATATCTAAATTAAGTAAAATAAACCATACCCCTACATGTGCTAAAAGATCAATTTCACATATTTTTATCTTTAAAGTTATCTTTGGAAGTAGGTTAGTGACCAACTACATTTTGGAGAGGACAGAGAGCTCTTAATGACCACTTTTGGATTGAACCCAGGTGTTCCGAGGTTCTATAAACCATACACTGGTGTTATTTTCTTTTCTCTGATCTGTTACCTCCAGTCCTGAAAGGAAATTAGGCGATGGTAGATTTGAGAAATGTGTTTCTGTTAATGGAGGAGGAGGAAATCCAATGACGTATTCTGATCAACTAGCACAATGGTTATGCTTTTTAGAAGAAAAAGATGGATGTGAGTGGAAACATGGACTCTTGGCAAATCTACTGGAGAGATGAAGTCATTAGCCATATAGAGGCTCATTAAGCTCTAATGGTGATCATAATCATCCATCCATGATTTGGAAGAACGGTGCCTCCATCCCCTTGAAAGGCTTTTTGTTTTGTAGGTTCCTTTTTATTCTGCTTCCTGAAACTCTATGCTAGTTGATGTTTGCATGTTTCTGAAATGGGCGACGAGCCTTCTAACTGATTTTCCCACTATCCTGTGCACTGAGCTGGCAGGCACCTCACTTTCAGGTCACTTTACACGTCACACCACCTGGGGCTAGCCAGGGACACAATCAAAGGGCAATGGGATGCCAATTATTTTCCTTCCTGGCATTTACATGAAAGGTATAATATATCTCCTTTAGGAGGAGGCTGCTAAAGGGAATTGGGAGTTTTGTTCCCTTAATAATTCCCACAACCGCCGAGTTTCTAGACTAAAGGAAAATTGAGAAACTGAAACAGAGTAAGGAGGTAGAATAAAAGAGCTTTAGTTAATCAGTAAATTTAGTGTTTACTAGGTGCCAGGCAATATTTTAAGTGCTTTACATCTACTCATTCATTTCTCCTCTGCCACATCTCTTGTAAGTGAGCAGTATTATTTCTCCCACTCTGTAGATGAGAACGTTGAAGCCCACAGTCTCAGAGCTAGTAAATGGCAGAAACACAATTTGAATTTAGGTTGGCTCTGAAGCCTAGACTTTTAATCATTTTGCTATAGGTGATATCAAAGATTCTGTATGAGTCAACGTTAATATAGAATCGATGGCTTCTAGGAATACACAATTATTTAACAAGCAGGAAAGCAAACGATGACTATGATTCAGAGAAATAGAAATATGAGGCCATCCTCTGTAAATCCTTTTATCCTATACTTCCTCATCTGACACCACCTGTGGTAGGAGTAGCCTTAATGGGACGCTTAGTACCTCCTCCTACTTCTACAAAGGAATTCATCCTAATAATCTCAGGTTTCTTTTATGAAAATGATAGATCTAATCGCTCTTCACTTGCCTATATGATTTTGATGTCCTGGCCTACTCCAGGACAGGAGCCTCCTGAGATCACAAGAATACTTTTGTAAGAAATCGAGGTAGGTAGCCAGCTTTTAAGCAGTATACGACGGATAACCCAACTCTGAAGGGAGGGAACCCACAGATGTAGTTTATTCTTCTCTCAGTGCTACCCGGGGTCAAGATCTACCCTCTACAAAAGATTGCCCAGTATCATAACTTAGAAAGTCGCCAACAGATAAATCAAGGACAAGACATTTGCACAATGCTGGAATTCATACTATAGTTGAATCCTGATGTCTTATTTTGAAATTAATCATTTACCTTATGAATCTATGTAGGCTCCATACTCCTCAGAACTAGTTGTGAGGTCTAGAGTAAGTGCTCTGCGACCTAGAAGGAAGACAAACAAACCCATGGTTCAAATGCAGTATGAAAAGAACATCAATGGGATTGAAGATACATCTGCATGTGTGTTAAATATTGTTTTCAGTTAGATTCAAATGATAAAGTCGTTTACTAGTTTGGAGGCCCAGAAAGGATAGGATTTAGAGGACACAGAATGTCAGTGTTTGTGCTCCTGTGCTTTAAGTATCAGCTCAGACAAAAAAGAGAGAGGGTCTAAAATGATTCCTGGAACTGAACAATGTAACCGAACCCAGGAGGAGGAGCGGGCTGCCACCCACCTGGGGAAATGGGTTAATAAAAAGATCAATTGCACTCTTATCTTGTTAGTCATTAGACAGCCCATTGATGCCACCTGCTTACTTTAAACTTAAAAGTACAGGCCAGCCATTGGAAAGCTGCCACAGCGCTTCAGAACCCCTCTCTTTCTGCTCTAGTGATAGGAGGGAAGAGGCCAAACTCTGACCCTTCGAAGCTGAGCATCTGTTCCTCCGGTAAACGCAGATGTGAGGGCAAATCAGAAAGCAAGTCTTTCCCCGGGGAAAGGGAGGGTGCGGGGTTTCCTCTTCAATGAATACACCAGAATATGAGGAGTTTATGAAGTTAATATTAACGTGAACTCAAGAAACATTTTAAATGTAAAAAATAAAATGGCTCATAGGATTTTCTTTCTTCAGGTAATTATATCCCTCAGATCTGAAGTGGCTCTATATTAAAAATATACAGATTATGCAAACTTTGTGTTCGATTTAACGGTCTTTGAGAACTATTGTCTCTCTTTTGGTTGTCAATTATTCTTTTCCAAAAGCATAAGGAAAGGTTTACCTGTCTTTCTTTAGTATCAGTCGCTAATGATTAAAGGTTCAAAAGAAACATATTTCCTAATGCAAAGCAAGTGCCTGCTCACCATTGGTAGACAGAGAGGAAACTTTATTTTTTTTATATCGGTAATGGTAATAGGATCTTTTTCCTCCGCAGCTATGGGCTACTTCTCTCGGCTTCTGCAAACTCCAGCTATAAATGGGCCTCCCCAATTTTTTCTCATCCCCAAAACTACACTTAGCCAGGTATCAGATGTGTGATGGGAGGACTCCAGACCACCCACCTTTATAGCGGACAAGTATCCATTTCTCTTTTAATAAAATGAATATATTTAATTTGCCTTGTATAATTTTGATGGTATGCATATTTATTATTAATTGATTATTACTATTCAAGCAGTTAGTATTTATTTGACTACCAAGTAATAGCTTTCTCTCTATGTTGAACATTCCTATTCCAGTCAAAAACATTTGCAAGCAGTAAAATGCTAACTTATGAGAGGAATGGTGAGATGTAGTAGTAAGTTACCATTTCTCAAAGAAGTGAGATGGTAAAGCAAATTTGTGGCCTGTTTATTACTGTTCTCTCTCCTGCTCATTTTAGTCTCAAAAGTCAAAGTATTATATGTAGGTTCTGAATACTTAAAATTGACTCCTAATTAATCAGTGTGTAGATGGATGGACTTTCCACCACGTGAGTCTTAGACTTGCAAAGGAAAACAAGCCCTGTCTCAAGCCTACAACGGACATAGGTTAATCAGGAGAGTTGACCAGGAAATGACCGCCTATTAAAAAAGTATTATTTAGCAAATTTTTAAACAATAGAATTCCAAGATGGGCTAACCATTTATACATTTTGAAGGCCAGATTTGTTACTGTTTCTTGAATTTAAAGGGGCTTGTGAATATCACTCAGATCCCTGATTGAAGTATGTTGTGAAGAATACAGTTCTCTCACGTGCGTAAATTACAGTGAGAGAGCAAGAGAGCATGTTTTTGGAGACCAGAAATTTTTAATTTTCCAACCTACTATAAGTTTAACATCAAATGGAGCAGGATAAAAAAAAAAGTGCTTTATGAATACAAAGGCTATGACCAGATTGCTGAGTGAGGCTGCAAAACGTGACCTTAAAATAGTAGCTGAGGAATGGACGTATGTCCTTCTTCCATATGACCTTGGGTGAAGTCCAAGCAAATCTAATATTGAATTTTGCTCCCTAGCATCCTGTTTGATGCTGAGGGTTCAACGTAGTTATCAAGATTCTACAATGAGTAACAATGGAAAATTTGCTGGATAAATTCATCTCCAGGCTGCACACTGCCCTTGGTTAAATACAGTTTCAGATGGGCATAATATCGTAGACTATGGTTGAAAATGCTAAAGGAATAAAGTAGCACTTAAGGTTTTTTTCTTGCCAATTTCTTCATTTCATGGTTAGCTAATAGACAGGAGATTAACATAGAAATGATGGACATTTGATTGTGTAATTTTGTGAAAAAGGGATATTTTCATCTGTAATTTAAAAGAGTCTCATTTTTGTGGGATGAATTAACATTGGCTATCAAACTATGCCATCTTTAAGAGGACAAAGGTAATTGAGTAATTGTTGATATTTGCAGTATTGAGTATAGCTTTTGGATGATAGCCAGACTTCTATTTTTTAAATAGAAATTTACATTTGAGGGGCTAGTCCCATGGGATAGTGCTTAAGTTCAGCATGCTCCAGTTTGGCAGCCTGGGTTTGTGGGTTTGGATCCTGGACGTGGACCTATACCCCTCATCAGCCATGCTGTGGAGGCGACCCATATACAAATTAGAGAAGGATTGGCAAAGATGTTAGCTCAGGGCTAATCTTCCTCAAGCGAAAAAAAGAGGAAGATTGGTAACAGATGTTAGCTCAGGGCCAATCTTCCTCAGCAAAAAAAAAGCATGAGAAATTTATATTTGAAAATGCAGGATTCAAGAAATTTTCAATATTTTCTTGAGAGTTTAGGCACATGGTAAAAGATTCAATGAAACCATATTGGATAATTTAGATATTACAGAAATAGAATTAATTCCTATATGTGTCTTTTACATACAGAACATACATATTAACTTGGTGAGTAAACTTAATGAGGGCAGCATTAACTAAGTGTAGTCAAATGTACAAAAGAAGTTATTTTTGCTAAAGTTTGAGAATGTCTTATTTATTAGAATGGGATGCTCTAGTCACCTTTGAATACTACCCTTATTACAGATGTTGAATTAAAAAAAATCTCTCTATTCTTGAAGAGAGTTGCTCTTTGTGTAATTTCTTCAAATTTTGAAGTCAGTTTCTCTAGAAAAATTTCCAAGTTCAAAACAATAGAATCTAAGTAAATGGGTCAGATGTTGGAGTAACTCTTATTCTTTATGTAGTGGTGGTATCAGTATGAAAAAATATAAGATCAGGACTTTAAAAACCAATTAAGAAAGAGTATTCTTTAAATTGTAATTCAGGGGAAAAAATCCATGAGATTCAAGATAAAATAAGTTCCAAGTAATATGAAAGCAACATTTTAATCATCAAGATGCAAATGAAGAAATTATAATTATGACTACATACTGAGGAAAGAGTATGTAATACAATATGAAAAAAGCTCAAGAATGAAAAGCAGTGAGTTTAGACAAAATGTGCAGCCAGTATCTCATCTAGACAAAAGGTGAAGTGGAATGAATTCAAGTAACATAGAAGAAAATTCCAGTGTCATCTTATATTGTCTTTTACATCTAAAAGAGAAAATTTTATTTTGAAAAGTTTTGAGGAAACTCCACAGCCTTAATATTTTCATTTTTTAAAGATGTGCATCTCTTTTCCCTGACTCATGTCCTCATGCCGGGACAGGATTGGAAATTTCTAACTAACCACACCTTCTGTTTTAGAAGCAAGCGTAATTGATAAGGAAATCTACTGCTTTCTCTATTGTCCTGTATGATATAGGCTGAGGAAGGTTTTGAAATCACAACTAATATTGTTATTTCGCTAATAAAACAACAACAACTCTTTGAATATTCTGAGTGGAACGGAGCTTTCATGGAGGTTAGTCTGGCCTTTTAATTGGAGCCTCATATTCCAGGATGGGGACATTAGACAGTAGGCAATCAATTGGGAAGGGCTGATGATGTTTGAGCAGTGGAGTGAATTAACCAGAAATCCAATTTAAGTAGATGAAGTGTGTGTACTATAGATCAGAGCAAGGACAGAAAGCGGATTTATTCAATAACTAACCCAACAAATACTTTTAGCAATATTCAACATTTAATAGTACTACTTTAATAATAGTATACTATATTAATAATATACTATGTTAATACTATAATAATATTTGATAATAGTACTAAATTTAATAGTAAATAGTTCTTTTTGGGACTATTAGGTACTGAGGATACGGAGGTGAACTATTTGGTCAAGGTCTCCGCTTTCAGGGATGGAAGACGGTCATAAAACATCACATAATTGAGAGAGAGAGAGAAAGAGAAAGGGAGGGAGAGAAACGTGTTATGAGAGTGTCTAACTCTAAAAGAATGCTTCTTGTTATGTTAAACTGAGTCTAAAGCTGTGATGATTGGATAGTAGGCTATTGTTATAGTGCAGACAAGAAAGAGATTAATGAGAACCTAGACTAGGTGGCAGCAGTGGGAATTAAAAGGAAGAAAAAGATGCAAGAGGTATTTCAGAGACAATCAGTAGGAATTGGCAACTGCTGAGATGTGCAGTAAAGGAAAGGGAAGAGACATAGATGAATTAGAAGCTCGGAGCCTCACCGGAGAAAATGGGACGCCATTAACAGAAATACAGATGTCAAAAGAATGAACTAGTTTGATGGGGTAATGATGAATTCGGGTGTGGTACACTGTGTTTGATGTGTCAAAAAGTTTCACAGAGATGACAGTAAGTAGCTGGAACTGTAAGATTATAAATGAGGGGAGAAACTAGAGCCAGAGATGTGGGTGTTCTTCTGATGGACGAGATAGTTGAAGCTGTGGGATTGTCTATAATTGTCAATGGTAAGGGAGGATGCGAGTCTCCATAGAGGTAGGGATTCTGGGAAACGATATAATTAGAAGAAAGCACAACTGGAATTAAGGCAAGTAGAGCTAATATCAAACAGTTAAATCCTGATTCTTACGGGATCAACCCTGCTCTAAGCTCTTTACAGGGGTTCACTTACCTCATTTTCACATCCACCCCTAGGAAGTAGATTTTGTTATTAAACCTGCTTTATAAATTAGGAAACAGAGATTCAGAGAGGTTGTTAAGCAGAGTCAAGACGCAAACCTAGAGAGCTAGTTTCCGAGTCCCTGCCCGTAACCACTGCGCTGTAGATCCTCTTAGGTACAATGAGTGATTTTGAGAAGATGGATGCTCTTATGAAAACAGATATCCTACAAATTAAGTGATTAGGTCGGCAAAGTGGACATCCATGGGCATAGGGCATAGTGACAGCAACATGCATGAGAAACACAGGCAAAAGAGGGAGTTTTGATATTAAGCAAATGACTACATGCAAAATAATTGTGTTACACTTTTGACAAGTGCTGTGAAGGGAAGGATTCTATGGAAGTCTATATTAAGGGGTCCTAACTTATTATATGGGAGGTATAGGGGGTTCGTCTCAGGGAAGTCTACCTTAAGACGGTGACATTTAAACCTAAATCATGGGTAGGAGGTAGCAAGACAAAGAGGGAAAAGAAGAGCCCTCTGGATTCCAGGGCCCTTAGGCAGGAGGAACTTACAGGATTCAAGGAGTAAAGAAATCTGGGGCCAAGATAAGGGAGAAAAGACTAAGGATTTTGGACTTTATGCTAAGAGGAATGGAAAGACATTGAAGCATATCAAGCAGGCGAGTGACAAATTAAGGCTCAGAGACTTTCAGTAAACTGCCCAAGATCATACAGCTACTAATCGAGCCAAAAGGAAACCCAGGTCATCCCAGCTCCAGGGTCTTTCCTTTTATAAAACTATATTGCTCTCCAGGGCTGGGCTGCAAAATGTGTAAGAACCAGCTTTCCGAGGGGAAAGTGATGATTTGTAGCATTTTCTTGTATCAATGGTGTAAATACCATTGCTAATTTCAAGCGACTAATATGAAGTTACTGAATGCAGAGGTGGGAAGAGATGCTCCATATGGCACCAATATATGGTATTTCTAACATTCAGATACAATAGACAAAAATAGCCTCAAGAATACAGAAAATAATACAATGTACTACAATAATTAGGAAGTGATGAGTTCTGTGTATTTATTAGCTTTTTTTTACTATAATGTGTTTAATTTGAAATTTATATGATTAATTTTTGATAGTGGCTCTCTGGGGGAAGAAACAGCTTGCTAAGTTCCTGAAAACGTAATAATAAGATCTCCTGAGCAGAGACGAGTTGTGTCAGCACACCACTGTTACCACCTCAGAGAACCATTTCTTGAGTGCACGTTTCTATTTTCCTGCTTTTGTTTTGGGAGATGGTTCCTTGACTCAGATAAGAGCTCACTCATGTCCTTGCACTTATCTCATTGTGTGTATCATCGAGCATATTCCATGAGAAGAATGCAATTTTTTCCCAAACAGGCCAAGAGTAGAGGGAGAGGGAGCCTCCTGGGTGGCAGGGCTGTGCAATGTCCTCCACGGGGACACCCCATGACTAATAGCAAACTTTTCTGGCTGACTCCTCACTTTTGCTTTCAAACAGTCAAGAGAGCAAGTTTCTGGTTTCAAATACAAATTTATAAATGTTGAATTGAAGCTGAGCTTATATTCTCTGTATCCATTATCATTCAGTCCTATTATTGTCAGGCAACTTCTTCTTTAGGAAAACCATTGGATCCTCAAATAAAATGTTCAGAAACATGTAAATGAAAATAGCTTAAGCTCTCAGACTTTGGCAGTGGTACTTGAGTGGCTGTGGCCTCAGAAGGGACAATCATAATATTTTTCTGGCTGTCTTGTCTTGATTTATAATTTGAATCCCCATAAATGATAATAGAGAGGGCAATTATCAAAGAAACAGAAAGGGCAATTATCATTAAACTGAAAACACATCACACATCCAACAGGATGAATGACTGAGCTAAAAACAGATTTTGTGGATCTTGCAACTGTTCCAAAAGAACTCAATGGAAGCCACTTCATCTCCCCGCCTCCTCCAATTAACCAGATGACTTTGGATATATTTTCCTTTTTTTCTTTGGATAACACAAAGCCCGTTAATCTAATCTGCCTGAATACTGACACTATTTAGGATATGTAAATTTATGAGACTAAACCAGTTGCTGTTTGCCTAGTGTGAAAAAAAGTTTTCCTTTTTTTTTGTAAAAACAGTAGAGAAAAATTAAGTCTCTTGTTTGTACATTTGTGACTCCAGGAGGCTGTAGACACCAGTCTCATCTGTTCTTAACCTTAGCAATGAATCTTTTTAAGCGAGGCAACGTGGTGTTCTTGTTCATGAGGTTAAATAATAGACTGGACACTGAAATTCCCCTAAAGGGCTTTTGTCTTGGTTGGATAAAACGAACAAATTATACTCCAAACTATAGGCATTAGTTATCGTTACTACAAATATGGAAGTAACAGGTAAATGTTTATGAATGTCTTTTGTGGAGAATTCTTACCATCTAGATTCACTATTTTAAGGAGTAGAATCATACACATTCTCTGGAAGGGTTAAGGTGTGGAAGGAGGAAAAAAACCAAAAAATTACTTTTTTCAGCACATGTGTATAGTGAAAAGAGTGATGGTATGAATGTCAATATGACTATATGGAGCTTTATGCAATCTGATCCAATCAGATGCTGAGAGGGAACAACAGGGTTTCCCCCTTTCAGATTAAGTAGAGTTCACAGAGCAGAAAAACTCTGGCATGCTAATCTTCCTAATATATGGATCACGAAGAAACTAAATATGGAATGATGGAAGTGCTCAGACGAATTTAATTTGTATTTATTTTATCTGGCCTCTGCTTTCCCCATAGGGATCCTGGACAGAACTGATCACCTGCCATTGGTTAATGCTTAACCAGATTGGGTTTGTTTACTTGAGAACAAAGAACCATAGGGTGATCCCAGCACACATGTCTATGCTCTTAGTTACTGAGCTTAGACATTAAGATAATGGACAAAAAAGCAGGAAAAAAATAGTTCGAAGGAAAGAAAGCTAATATTTACTAATCGTCTATTATTTGTCAGGTACGTTAAATATATGTAGTTTTAACGTTGCCACTGTCTGATATTAAACCTGTTAGTGAGTCCTGTATTTGTACATCCTCCAACCCCCAAACAAAAACAAATCAATTCAGTTTTACTCTGCTGTACTGTGAATTCTGCAAGAACATTCTCTTTCACGTTGGACAGCTGAGCTGTGCCTGCCATGTGCCTGTTCTGGTGTTTTGTTGTTCAGAGAACAGAGTATACGCTCTCCTGTCCAGCTGCCAGCAATATACAATATTAGTGCTGAATATTTTCCTTTTAAAGACTTATGATTCTCTACTGCATCATCCTTTTTTCCAGCTTTGATCTTCTACACATTCTAGAGCAGTCTTTCAATGTAAGAAATATTTGACAGCTTTTCCAAAACAAGAAAATAGACAAAATTTCTGTCCACTTTGAATTTATATAAATATATGCGTGTCCCTATAAATTGCCCATCTTGAATTGATTTTATATATATATATCTGTGTGTGTGTGTGTTGAGGAAAAATCCCCCACAGTTCTGATTGCTTTGAATTTGTAGGACTCTCCAGAAACACCATCTGTTGATTAAGTAATCTACTTTTGGACATCCTCACGAAGTGGGCTGGGGGTGGTGGGGAATTCCCGGTGAATTCTAGGAAGTGTTCTCTGGATATGATATTTACTTCCTTTGATGTCACAATTTTTCTTGATATATGTAAACGTTTATTTTTAAAATGGTTGTTAAAACTTATTCAATACTCTGTTTCAATTCCTGTCAAATACGGGTGGAGTAGAAAGGTCAATTTATGGATCAATATACTCACAGATTGAATGTTGGGTTAGTAAAAAGTGAACTTAATATTATTTTAATATTTTTAATGTGTTTGGAAACATAAGAGGAGTTTTTGAAAAATAAAAATTGAAAAGCCATCCACTCTAATAGAAAGTATAATAAAATTCATGTCAATAAAGTTTCCTTATCATCAATATTTTTGGGGATTCGTACATTTTTATCAATTGTGTCCAGTACTTTTATTGAAACACTTTGTCAGCTGTATTTAATTCTCACAGGAATCCCACGAGGTATGCTTCATTGTCTGATTTTACAGATTTTACAACTCAGAGAATTTAAAAAACTATTTCATGTCAGGCAGCAAGCAAAGAGCCAAGCAGGGACTTTTACCCAGACCTGTCAGATTCTAAGGCCTGTGGGTGGCAAAACACAGTTTCTAATTGTGCCAATTGTGGTCAGCTATTCTGGAGGCAAGGTAGGACTTGTTCATGTATTTCATGCTTCTTATGACAGTTTCAGTTAAAAACTGCTCCGGGTAAGAGATGATATTGATTCTAATTTTTAATACATTTAAATAAATCAGAATGTCAACCTCTCTGCTCATAATCCTCCCCCAACCTAAAACACACCACCATTTTCCACAAC
Source organism: Ceratotherium simum simum (assembly GCF_057802395.1). Lineage (NCBI taxonomy): Eukaryota > Metazoa > Chordata > Mammalia > Perissodactyla > Rhinocerotidae > Ceratotherium > Ceratotherium simum. The sequence goes on from NC_141901.1 coordinate 81,787,395, forward strand.
CAAACATCCAAAATGTTGGTTTCCTCCTGTTGTATGTTCACTAGGGGTTCTTTCACTTATCATTCATTCACTCAACAAATATTTATGGTACTCTCACTATATACCCCTGTCTGTTGGCTGTCATGCTGTGGCGGCTGCGTGTTGCTGTGATGCTGAAAGCTATGCCACTGGTGTTTCAAATACCCGCAGGGTCACCCATGGTGGACAGGCTTCAGCGGAGCTTCCAGACTGACAGACTAGGAAGAAGGACCTGGCCACCCACTTCCAAAAAAATTGGCCATGAAAACCCTGTGAATAGCAGTGGAGCATTGTCTGATACAGCGCCGGAAGGTGAGAGGATGGCGCAGAAAGACCAGGCAGGGCTCCGCTCCGCTGTACACAAGGTCGATAGGAATTGGAATCAACTCGATGGCACTAACAACGTTACATACCAGGCAATTTTCTAGGCTCTGAAAAAAAAAGAAGTCCCTATGGTTGTGAAGTTTATATTTGGATGGGAGAGAGAGAAAATAAACACATAAATATGTATACACAAACATAATTACAAGTAAGGTCAAATAGTGATAAATGCAAAGAAGAAAAAATGGGGTAAAAGGACCTAGAAAATAATAATAATTAATTTTTATTCAAAATGTATTACAAGTGCCAGACACTGGTCTATTACATAGATTAATTCATTTAATTCTCACAAAACTCTCCATGGTGGATATTGTATTTGTGGTTGATTGAGGATGGCAGCAAATTATTAACTAGTGCTCAAATTGAGAGAAGGAGTTTAATTCCTCTCCCTTTTAATCTGAGCTGGCCTTGGTGACTCGTTTGATAAATAGAATTGGGCGGAAGAGACAATAGACTAGGTCTGGGCCGACACTTTAAGTTGACTGGCAGCTTCTGCCTTGTTCTCTTGGAGGCCTGATCTGCCACATAGGAAATCAGATAAAGGCTTCTCTGCTGTGAGAAAGCCCAAACCACACAGAGGAGTCAGGTGTAAATTGAGCCCCCAGTGAGCTCCCAGCCTACAATCAGTGTGTGAATGAACCCTGTTGGATGGCCAGCCCCCTCAAGCTTTCCAATGACCCCACCTGCTATGTGACTGCCCCAGAATGACAGACCCAAGTGAGAAACACCCAGTGGAGCCTAGTCAATCCACAGAAAAGTAAGAGATAATAATAAATAGTTGTTTTAAACCACTAAGTTTTGGGGTATTTTGTTATGCGGCAATGAATAATTGGAACAATTATAATCTCCCTTTTATAGAGAGAAACCAAGGGAAAGAAGGGTTAAGTAATTTGCTCACCAAATGGTAGAATCTGGATTCCAACGCTGGCAGGCTGACCCCCACGCACCATTTTAAATTCTATCCTACACAGCTTTACCCTAGAGTGAAGTCAGCATTCCCAGGGCGCCCCTGACTGAACTTTAGTAGTTGCAGACTGTATGCATTTCATTTTCTCCACTGAATCACAGTGGTTAAAACTCAGGGCACACTGCCGTTGGAATATGATTGCCCAGTGGGGTGGGGTGGGAGGGGGGCTTTTGCAAAGGGACCTTGTGGTGTCCTTGGCCCGGAAGTATTATGTTGTCCGTGACCTTTTGTGGATTGGAATCTTAAGCAAAATAAGGAGGATATGGAAGACATTGACCTGTGCTAATCTATAATCCTTTCATTGTGTTGTAAAATTATGAGGATTATTCAAGTGAAATAAGAAATTGCATGGCATTTTGATTAAAGAAAAGGAGCACGAAGTAATTTTGTTAAATTAAAGGGCAAATAATTGTCACCAAATCAAATTTCTTGGCATACAAATATGTTACATCCCTCGTCTAATCCACAGAACTGAGACTCGGATGGGAAAGGAGTAAGCGGATGTCTGTAGCATGATAGCAGCAACCGGCAAGTCGCTGAGCCAGATGTTCCTTCCTCAGCAAGGAAGGACAGATAAAAGTACAACGTGCCAAGCAAACCCACGGACATATTTCCAAAGACGTTTTTCCTTAGCGTATTTACAGTTTAGCTTAGCTGTTTCCATTCTGAAGACTTCGTATAGATGACAATAGAACAGCTCATGATAGCTCAAAGGAAAGAACTTGATAGATGCTGCACACCTCCCCCTCCCCCACCCAAGCCTTCTAGGGGAAACTGCTGGTCCTCTCGAAACTTTCCTGTCAGACCATATACAATCCAGTGCCTTTTCCAAGCAGGAAATATGATGTTCCAAAGACAACTTGACCTCCTGTTTGAAAATGGGAGTTGGGAGGTGAGGTGGGGAGACAAAACAGGCATGTCTAAGTATCTTAATTCATAGACCCACTCACAAATACAAACAAGTTAATTTTGTTAAGAACACACGCGAACATTTCACTTAAGACAAAATCCCAATCATTTATTCTCCTCCGGAGTACTTCTTACGCATCCTTGAGTTTTCAAAAGTTCAAGTGTTGCATAGAAAATCAACATAATTACAGAAAGCAGTCCTTAAACAAGAGTATCCTGTTTTGTTTCCTGTGTACTCACTGGGGTGGCTCATCTGAATCCTTGACAACATCCAACTCCAAGAAGAACACATCAGGACTGCTTGCTGATCCTGGTTTTTACACACAGCTCCACAGCAGTAGGGTTGTTGGCCCCCATTGTAAGCCGACAATCGCCCTATTGTTTACTTTCCAGTCAGAAAAGCGAGGCTGCTTTTCTTCACTGGGTATGGTCTCCATAATCCTAACAGTCATGTTCACTCAGCAGTAAGCCCAAATCTATGTTTCCCAGGGGAGTTTCAAATACATGCAATAGATTAGCATCTCTGTGGCTTGATGCAATCGGTGACAGATTCAACAGTAATAAACATTTTAAAGTGTGGTCAGTACTAAAGAACTAAAGCTAAAGAACAATTTCTTTCCTGAGGTAGAAAAATATTAGCAATAACTTCTGGGTAGTAAATACACTGGCTGAGGGATACATCCCGAACCTCCTGCCCTCTCGGCATTTCATTCTGCATAAAGGGAAGAAAAAAGCCCAATTGTGTGCTGATGAATTAGAAAACTTCATGAACATTCAAGAAATACACATGCCACTACAAATTAACCATTAGCAGGGCAAGGTATTCATCCTTTCTGTCAGATTCTGTGGGAAGTATGCCTTATTAGCATTGAAGCCCAAAGAAGTAATATATCAGTCCATATTCACTTATCCTCCAAAAAAAGAACAGGCAATCTCAGTTCTGGAAAAATAAATCGCCTCGTTCTGCTTGTCCCCATCTCAATCCTAAAATTGAAAATCACCAAATGAAATCCTATTTCCTCACGGCTTCCAGTTTGTCTCCGTGTTTACAATGGAATGTGGTTTTGCATTTTAAATCAGTTCCATCATACCCCTGAAAGTGATCACAGGGCTGCTAATTCTGTCCCCAGTTTCCACCCCTCCCCCACTGTGCAACTTTGAATTTGAATGGGACCAGAAAATTCTTTGGGGGCCACATTTGCGGCCCTTCGAGAAGCAGCCTCTCAACCGCTTTCAGCTGGTTTCTTGGCATGTCTTGGGGATTTGTGGTGAGTGGCAGCTCTGGAATCACTTTTCATTCTGTCAGGTTGTGGTTGGGCTTAGTGGGGTTTCTTTGTTGTACTGGCCACTACTAGTCAATCCCCTTAAAAATATCTGGTTTTCTCTTTTTCCCTTAAATGAAAAAAAAAAAAAAAAGCAACTCCAGACTCCCCAACCTACCCCCAAATACAAACACAAAACAAACACGGATATCCCTTGGAAATCCTGGGGGGAGGTAGGGAAGGGACAGAGGCCCAGATGTTCTCAACATCCCAATTTAATTTTGATGTCAGGCTATAAAAGATCCTGGGAGGGCCCCGTTTTCCGTACCTGTTCTGCTGACCTGCTGTTTTATGAAAGAATCAGGGATAAATTTTACTACCGCTTTTTCATGTTAAAACAAAATAAAATAAATCAAACATAAAAAATGTGCATTTTTGGAGTGCAGGGTTTCTTTTTTTTTTTCAGAATAAACCTAGAAAGGAAGAAGGAGTTACCAAAATTAGTAAAACCAAACAAACCATCACTTGGGAGTGGGTTAAGATGGAGTTTTCCACAGACACGGAGGGAGATTTGGCGTTTCCAACACACGTGGTCTTAAGCCAGTGCTTAACAGAGTTTTGTATTTCATGAATTAGTTTTGGGGCGGGGAGGAGAGAGAACAACATAAGGTTGCCAACATTTTATATTGCCAAGTTACGCTATTACAAAAAAAAAAAAAAAACCCAGCTAGCATTGAAATCTGACATCATTTCTTAAAAGAAAGGACACGTTAACATCCGTGAGGGGTGAGAGGAGAGAAAAGCCATCATCTCAGCATGTAAGACAGCCTTTGCAGGAATGAAGACTTGGCAACCTCTGCACCAACATGCCACAAAGGCCTTCAGAAACAGCCAGTTCCTGAAACCCACCAAGCCCCTTCCCACCCCACTGCCTTTGCACCAGCCGTTCCTCTGACTGGAAATCTATTCCCTGGGACATTGGCAGAGTTCTCCACTCAGATCTAACCACAAGAGGCAGGGCTTCACTAACCACACTGTTTAAAGCTCCTCTCCACAGACCCCATGCCGACCAACCCTCCCTCACCCCACTCCCATTCTTTTCCATTATTTCCTTATGTCCCTTTATTTTTCATCAAAAAATGTAGTAACATGTCCTTGTTACTACCTGGCTATATATTATTCGTTTGCTAATTATCTATCGCCTCCATTACAATATAAAGTCCATGAGGTCAAGGGCTTCATAGCCTTTGTTTACCTCTTTTCCTCCACTACCCAAAATATTGCCTGGCATGTAGGAAGTCCTCAATACATATTTGTTCCATTTATACATGTGTAATTGCATAGTCCTTATTTTTCTCATTTTATTGTGCACTGTTTGGTACTTGGAAACCATTGTTTCGAGAAAGAGACTGAAGAGTCCCTCAGGCGTAGATCGGGGCACAACTGAAGGGGGGACACATTCGGTGCATGTATTCTTGACTGCAACTGATTTCCAAGAGCAGGAGTGAGAGTCCTGTTTCTTAGGACTGGCAAGAAACTGAGAGTAGGCTGAAATCTGCCGGACTACTGATTTAGGGATAAGAAATACTTCTAAGACAGAGTTAGGTTATATTTACACCGTCTTCCTCCCCACCCCCCCCAAATTACTGAATTATGTAGATTACGCATGGCGTCTTAGCCTCTTGGCTCTTTACACTTCTTGAATTGACTATGCAATTTTTTTAAACAACAAGAGAATGTTTATCTACTATTAGATTGCAAATAGCTATTGGAGAAAAAAAAAGTAACAATAGCCTCCAGGTGACAGCATGGTTAACTATTATCTCTCACAATTATTCACTAGAAAGTGGTAGAACTGGGCAGCCAGGTTTTCAGACAGGCCTTAGGACCAAGAGTGAGTTGTAGAAAAAGCTGTTTTTGAATTCCTGCTGGATAGTTCACAAATATAGATAGTAGGTTTCAAAAGTGTATATTCCAAATTTTTGTGCCGTCTGAGGTTCTGGATAGGTGGTCAGATTTTTTCCTGAAAAATATCACTTCTAGGCATGTATAACTCATTTTGGTATGGACTTTTTTTCCCCTGAAAAATAGAGAATGAGCCAAAGTGTATCTAATGCAAGTTTTCCACAGATTTACTTTTGTTTTTTAATTTGGGTCCAATATCTGCCCTTGCTGCCACACTTCTGTGTAATAGTAACATGTAGTAACAAGATGGTATACAACTAAGTGAGATCTGGCAATAGGTGAAGAAAATGAGAGTTTAGAGTACATAGGTGCATGTGTGTGCATGTTTGTTGTGGATATACATGATAGAGTTAACATGTACTGGTTACTATAATAAGGATGATGAAATTTCAAATGGAAAGTGTAAAAGTGTAGATCTTTTCAAGCTCCCTTCATTCTCTCTCTCTCTCTCTCTCATTACTTTATGCTATGGAAGGGAATGGAGCTAGGGGATTTAGAAAGCCTGTGCTGATTAATCCATCATATTCTGACAACTAAATTCCCAGAAACAGAGTGTTCGACTTTCAACAAAGTGACGTTTTGACTGGAATCTTTCAAGTCCAAGCCTATGAAGTACTGGGGCCCCATAGTGGGTCGTGAAATCATGGAAGCTTCTGGTGTTGTTATTAATTGCCCCCATTAAGAAACAAATATTTTCCACGTCAGACCAGCCAATTCCACCGTCTGAGTACCATCTCAACTGCTGTGTCAGAGAATGTTTTGTATAAGGTATAGACTGACAGCAATTGGGCAGACTTTTACACAGAGGCATAAGCATGAAAATGTTAAGTGCTTTTAAAAAAATCAGGAAAGTGAGATTTGGGGCCATCCCCCAGCCCATGAACTTGTCTTACTTTAGGATTGTATATCACGAAGATTAAAAATAAAGCCAAAGCTTAACTTCATTGACATTTGAAATAAAAATGTTCATTTACTTTTCAAAACTGCCCCCACACAATGATAGCGGCAGTTATTTTTGGTAAAAGTGGATTGTGGACAGAGGAGCTGGCGAAAATGCTCTTAAGTATTCACGTAGGACAAAAACCTTCCTGGCACTAAGTCGTCTCAATTGGTTTTTCAGAGGCGCTGTGGTTTATTGTGTGCTTTAAATCAGCTCTAAGACTATGCTACATTCCATTGTGTCTGTTAGAAAATCATTATGGTGCAATTAAAAGCAATGCTGTTTCACAGACGATCATGGAATTTTCCTCCGTGTCTGACGGCTGCGCACTTCCTCCGTGCCTCTCGTGGTTATCTACACTTGCGATGGTCAAGAGATACAGCTGTCAGGAAAACACTCAACAGATGGCAGTCGCGGGGTGATGCTTTGTCCTTTTTTGGATGCTCTCTGACACCCGAGCTCGGGACTTCCATAAATGCTGGTGTGCAACTGACTCCTTTCAAGCAACACGGGTCTGGAATGTTCGGTGACAAAATTCATCTTCCTCCAGAAATGAAGAGAAATTGAAGTGTCCTTACAAAATGAGATGTGCAATATAATACTAAAATGTACTGTCCTTGGAAACTTTTTAGCTATTATAGATAAGAACGATTAACTATACAGAGAGCCTGATACATCGGTAGATCACTTTTTCTTCAGGAGGAGAGTCAGGCGAGATCAATCAGTTCTTTCATTTTTTGTAAAGCTCTTTAAAGATTGGCTTTATATTTTTTAAAAAGAGCAATTTACCCTTGGCTTCAGTAATGACATGACTTGTTGAATGACATAATCTCTGATGAAATTAGTCAAAGTGGTTTAAGAATTAATTAAGTGGTTTATTTTAACATTTCAGGTAGCATTTTAACATGAAACACTTAAGCTCCTATCTTCGTTATTTATACAGTACATATATGTGTATAACATTATTATGGGAATAAGAAAATAAGAGGAAGTTGATCGACAAAGATGCAGAACAATGGAGTGGACAAAGCTTGTAACTGTGCTAGATTATTCAGTATTCAGAACCAGAGTTACAGATTCCGCATGACTGATTTATTTCTTCCTCTCAGTTATACAAACCCTTTCAGGTTCTAGAGCCTCAGTTCTGTCCAGTGAGCATTCTGGGCTGTCTGGATGCGTATATCTTAACACAATGACAAGACAGTACTGAATAATAGGTGTATGTCCTGCTTCTGTGCTCTAGACAGTGTCCTGGGCACGCTTACCTGCCAGCTCAATCCACCCGCCAGAGCTGCTAAATAATATTCAACTATCTTTAGTCTGGCCTGAATATGAGCACAGGCCTAGAAAATCTTCAAAGCAGCCAACAGGGGGCCAACCATGTCCCAGAGGGTTACATTTAATTTTGTCAAAATTATTGTCTTTCCTTTTACGTGTTAGCAAAATCATGTCCAGCAGTTCACAAAGATTTATATTTCTTCTAAAACATGAAACCCTGACATTCTCTGTTTGTCTATTCATGTCCCAGAAGAGGTAACCACATGCTATATATGTTTTCCGTTAATATATTTGAACTTGGCCTCACCGGTTGGTCTCTGAAAGATTTCCAGTGGATAAAACACGTGGAATGAGAAGCTATAAAAAGGAGTCTTTTTAGTAAATGCAGAGCAGGGCAGGGAACAGCTTTAGGAGAGAGAGGCTTTAGGAAACGTGATAAACTACATGGGAGAGTTTGGAAACATGTTATACGTGTTTTGGAACAAAAACAACATTTCACTTATGCTAAGAGCTTAATATCTGCCAGGTATTATGATAAGTACTTTACATATTTTATTCTTACACATATGTGAGATTGGCATTATTATTCCCATTATACTAATGAGAAAATGGTGGCACAAAGCTGATAAATAATTTGCCTAAGGTCACACAATAAGATAGTCTTCCAGGTCCTTACAGTTTCTTACAAGAGTGTAATCATTTCTTCCTTAAACAACATATGACTTTGTGCATATAAGATATTCCACGATATTCCTACTGGATGTAGGTGCTAAATTAATAAACCAATAAAAAATGTTTTATAATGAAATACATCTTTATAGCTTTTAAAATAATACAATTTCTATAAAAAAAAGAGGTTTGATGCATATAAAAATGTGCGTTCTTTTGAAGGATTCGGCTATTTTAACAATAAGTAGAGTGTTAGTAAACAATTTTTTCCTCAAAATTTCATTTGTTTTGTGATTGATATAAAAATAATTTTATGATATCCTTTAATGGAGATTAAAGGATGGGGCCGGCCCCGTGGCTTAGCAGTTAAGTGCGTGCGCTCCGCTACTGGCGGCCCGGGTTTGGATCCCGGGCGCGCACCGACGCACCACTTCTCTGGCCATGCTGAGGCCGCGTCCCACGTACAGCAACTGGAAGGATGTGCAACTACGACATACAACTATCTACTGGGGCTTTGGGGGAAAAAAAAATGAGGAGGATTGGCAATAGATGTTAGCTCAGAGCCGGTCTTCCTCAGCAAAAAGAGGAGGATTAGCATGGATGTTAGCTCAGGGCTGATCTTCCTCACACAAAAACAAAAACAAACAAAAAAAAGAAATTAAAAGAAAATTTTTCCTTTCATCTGTTGAGTGAAATGAGTCTGTAAGTAAAACTATTAAGAAAATTTTAGAGACCCTCTTTCTATTGTCTATAGAAGGTAATATGTTCCCAGCTGAGACAAGTGTGGGAATGACATGACAGCATACATTCTCAAAATAAGCATAGCATAAAAATGATTGGTAGAATATATTCTATGCAATTAAACTTTATGTTTTCTCCCCAAATTTTGAAAGTAACAACCACTGAAGTCTGTCTTACACCAAAGAGAGATGACTAATTGAAAACCTAAAAGTGAATCCTAGATTTTCATTTGCTTTTTATCCCAGGACTATATATTCAGGAGAAGGGAAAAGAATATGTAGTTGAGATGCTCCGTAGTTACCTCCAGTATCTTGCCACGATACCGGCATCTAACGTGACACCGTAATGACAGCTCAAACACATATGTGGACAAGACAAATCCACAGTGGAGCAAAACACCATGAGAGCACATGCAGCATGAAGATAAAGAAAGACCATTGTCTTATGGTAACTGCTGGCACTTGTGTGTATATTACTATAAATCGAAGCCATGCAGGGAGTGGGAGATTAGAGCTATAATTGCCATTTGAGATTATTCTCCTGCCTAATTCAAGTAGATGAGAAAGGTCTAATTTTTGTAGCAGTCCTGAAGGCTTACTTTATGGCATCCATGATTGTACAATTTTAGTTTTGAATCAGTGTGAGCTTCATCTCTAGTTATGATATTCACATGCCCATAAGTAAGAGGAGGATCAATAGTAAAAGGAAAGCAGCAAATTGTAGGCTTTGCAATAAATCTAAGGTATTAGGTGGACATAATTTAAACAGTTGTTTTTCTTTTCCTGAAGAATAAACACATAATAGGAGAAAAAAATGAGGCTCTAAAGGGATTATGCCTTCCTAAATATTTTATAGTTGTGTTAAATGCAGTGTTGTGCTTTAGTTCCACAGCCGCCTATGTGCTGATGATCATTTACTCACCAACTGAAAACCCAAAAGATGCTATTTGAGGTTTTTTGTGTGGTTTCAGCCTTGGCCCCTCTGTCAGTGTTTCACTGCATGATTGTAAAGAGCAACTCTTTGCATGTGAGAAGACAGATGCTTGTGATTTAAGCAGGGAAATGCACCACAGTGCTTTTACTCAGCTGATATTTAATGATTTACCATTTAATGTAGTTCATCTCTCATAACCCTGAGTTCAAACAGAACAGCTGCTATTAGGGATGCAATAATATTGAACTTCCCACCAACGACCTAGGAGAGCTTCTTTCATAGTTTTAGCTACTGGACCCATCTGGCCTTTCCCCTAAGCACGACAACTGAGGGAGAGAAACAGTTTACTTCCCGTCAGTGGAGTCCTGGACAGAATGTATAATTATGCCAGATAAAGATTTTCACATCAAAACTCCTTGTGTTAACATCACTCTGCAATGTTGGAGGACAAAACAATGTACTTTATCTCATTATCAAAAAAATACTGAGAAAACTCAGAAAACATGGAAAATCATGCTGAGCTGAAATCAATTAAAAGGGTAGAGGTGTCCCTGTTTTCAAAGCTGGAAGATAAACTCATTTTCTTATAATTTCTATTTGCTTTTATTAGTGTGGGAGCTTTTTGATAAGGTATTTGAAAAGGCTTCTTTCTTCTGATTCTAGAAGATCTCTAGATAGATATATAGAGGTATAGATATTTAGATAGACGGATGGACTGTTAGATAGACAGACAGATAGATAGATAGATAGATACATAGATAGACAGATAGATACATAGATAGACAGATAGATAATAAAGTACTTAAAACAAAAAAAAATCTTTCAAAAACTAAAGCATAAAAGATAGACATCTAATGAGATTGAAATATTTTGGAGGAAGAATGATATTCAATATGCTGATGTGAATTATGGTATTAATGTTATCAAATAGAATGCTTTAAACACGTTTTTCCTATCCAAAGCATCACCTAATTTAATAATCGGTGTTCACTTGGGCACTATTGGTAAGCAATTGAAAAGCAGATTAATACGCTAGGTTGCCTCTCTTTTTTGCTGTTTTTCTTCCCTTGTTTGTGTAAAATTTTACACAGGATTTACGAGGAAAAAAGAAGATTATGAATTTTCATTACAATTACAGGCCTACCAGACAAGAACTCTTGCCTCGTTATGGCTATATCTAATCCCTTGACTGCTTACGGTAGACCGAGTATATCTTCCTTTTCCAACAATATATTTCTAAAAGACAATGAAGGCAATTAGACACTCACTGTGAGGTGTTTTCACTGTGAGAAACATCCTTTTGTGTGCCCCTCTGGTGGGATTAGATGGACTAAAACTACTGTATGGGTTCCCTCTACCCACTGCAGCATTTTTCATTCATAAAGCCAGAGTCAAGCCTTTCCTCAAGGGATTTTTCTATTTAAAGATTTCTTTTTTTAAGCTTTGCCCATGGTTCAAAAGCATTTATATTTACCTCTAAGCATCATTTGAAAATACTGTCCTAGATATATTTAAGCATTTTCCAAAATTTGATGATGCTTAGTATTTTGGATTTGTCATTTGGCAAGTAGATAGATAATTTGCATAACATTTGTAATTATGCAATTATGACATTTCAAAAGATAAAGAAGACTTTCTCTATGAGGTTGTTGAAAAGGAAACAGTCAAAAGTGTAAATGTGCTTTACCATTATAAAGTTGTTGATAGAAAGTTTCTTTGCCTATTTTTGAGGCTGAGTTCCATGTCCTGGTTCACTACTGGTCCAGTGCATAGCATTCCTGGATTCTCAGCCTCAGCATCACTTGTGGAGAAAACTTTTCAAATGTTATTTATTTGTAGCATCTTACAGAATTCCTCGTGGGGAAATGGATACATTAATGTAGGGAATTGGGCCAGAATTATCATGATTTCATTTTAAAGGGAATGATCCAAGCATACATTCTATTTTAACATGTAACTGTTAAGTTGCCACAAATTGGAAAGCAGGTATAAATGTATCAACCTCAACAATTTAAAAAGTTTGATTCAGAATCCTATCCAAATTCTTTCTGTGAAAGATGACATGAGTGGAGCCATATTAAAATAGAGCTGGAGCAGCCACTTCAGAGGAAGTGCCTGGTGTGTCTTGTTATCTTCCAAACAGGACTGAACTGCTAATACTCCAAGAAGTCAGTAAGAATGAGAATATCCTGTTTGTGAGGACTGATGAAATGGGACTTTGCCAATGATGGAATCACTAACCAATCAGTGAAGTACATGTCTAGCCTTTTGCCTGATGACCGAATCTCAAGCCAATCTGTGAAGTACTAAACCTAGCCTCACCTCATCTAGCATCAGTGAACTCTTCTTTAACACACCTGACCTCATCTTCTTCCCTTTTTCCCATAAAAACCTTGAGGCCCTCTCCTGTAGGGGGGACACTATTTGGGTTTCTATCTGAATCTGTGCTCCCCAAATTGCAATTCTTTGATCACAAATAAACGCTTTGCCTCTTGAACTGGTTTCTGATTTTTATAGGTTGACAATTCTTTCAGTCTGAATACAGACAGATATATTATGAGATTTTTATTTCCCTATTTGCTCAATTCCAAGATTTACAGGAGTCCTAATTTAAACCATGGCAGAAATGCCACCACAAAAACAGTGGGGGGTTTTCCCCACAAAATATAATATAATTGTTTCCAGGCCCCAGGGCTTATTATCATGTGGAAGTATATATTTTAAAATGTTGTTTCAAATTTATTTAGCCTTTTAAACTTTCAAAATAAAAATCTATTCTTTTTTTTGTTTGTTTTTAGAGGAGGAAATTTCTGGTTCATTCTATTTTTATTAGCCCTAGCATATTTGTTGGGTAGTTATTGTTGGACACTGTGTTTTCACAAATAGCTAGACTAGATTTCAGTCTTTAGTGAGCTGGATTATTTAGGGGAATGTGGTCAGGGCACTCAATGAAAGTGAACATTTCACAGTTGTCTACTACTATGAGCTATTCCCAAGTGAGCCTCTTAAAATAAATTCTTAAACAGGACAGAAAAAAATAAAGGTAAATGTGATATTGTCATGCAAAGAAAGTGTCTAAATGGTGCCACATTTGATTGGAGGTGGCTGTTAGGGTTAATACCAACTGAAATCTAATGCAGTGTGGGGACTATTGTCTTATCTAAAAAAAATCACCAGATCACAGATGACAGTATTCAAATTAGAAAAGGTTAGAAATATATCAGATCTTCCTAAAGAAATGAGCTATCCACCTTAGAAGTAAGAAAACCATGTCTGGAACTCAAATTATGAAATAACAAGCTGACATTTCTGTGGGAGAAGGGCAGACCCTAATACAACAAGTAGAGGCTAGTCACAGATTTTCTATTTCCCCGACCTTAAATAATGTCACTGTGTTCACAGCCCATGACATGATGCCATATTACTATAGGACTTGTGGAGAGAAATAATCCATGTAAAGAAGTTGAAGTAAGGTATTACTGATATAAGAAGGAAAATAGAGCTCACTTTTTTAAATTTATTTATTTATTTTTTGCTGAGGAAGATTTGCCCTGAGCTAACATCTATTGCCAGTCTTCCTCTTTTTTGCTGAGGAAGATTTGCTCTGGGCTAACATCTATTGGCAATCTTCCTCTATTTTGTATGTGAGCCACCGCCAGAGCATGGCTACTGACAGACGAGTGTCATATGTCTGCGCCTGGGAACCAAAGTGGAGCACCCTGAACTTAACCATTAGACCACCAGGGCTGGCCCTAGATCTCATTTCTCTTACTCCCTTCTAAAGTCATAAGAAAAATTCATATTGAGACCTAACAGAATATTTTAAGGGAAACTTACAAAAGAAAGCATTAAGGAAGAGCACCTAGCAGAAACTTCTGAAAATTGTTTTGTAAAATGATAGTCAAAGTTAACACCCAAAAGTCCATGATTGTCATCATAATGAATTACCAATTTAGAACTGAATAATGATAATTGAAGTATTTTTCTTACCATCAAAATGAGAGAGTTTAAAAAATCACATTTAATACTCCTCATTTATCTCTACCCCTTTCAGAGTGACAAAAAAAATCCTAGAGTACTCCTCACAGGTTACAACAGATTCTCTTGTAATTATAAAATGCAATTCTAGAAAATTTAAATTGTATTTTATAGAAAAAAATAATGAGAAAGTACATGAAGATGTTTGTTGTACCTAGAATAAAGCATTGCACGAAAAGAAAAATCTCTTTGATTCTTAAGGCAGTGATTCTTAGTGCATGTTCTGAGGACCACTTGCCTGAGAATTCCCTGGGAAGCTTGTTAGAAATGCTGCCTATTCCTGGGCTCTATGCCAGATCTACTGAGCCTGATTCCAGGGGAATGAAATTCAGAACCTGTTTTACTACATACACAGTCACAGATGCTTCTTAAGCATGGACCACTTTCAGAATCACTGTTTTAAAGGCAAATCTTTAGCCTATGTGATCGCTTAGGATCACTGGCCCAACTGATGTAAACCAGTGGGATTAGGTTAACTCTGAAATATGTGGAATAAAGAGAAGTTGAATATTTTCTGTTGCATCTTTGTATTTGGTAGATTACCTTGCACATGATAGGCACTCAACCAATATATGTTAAATGAATGTTTAAATGGAATTTTATCCATTACACAAAGATAAATATCATTTGGATACAAAATATACACGTTAGAACAGGAAATCACCATTAGGAATTTTCAAAGGAAACTGATTACTTTAACTTCTACATGTATATAATAATATTTGGAACACAGAAGATAAATAATTTAAGTCACAGAGGAGGTAACAAGAGAGAACAAGGGGACAAGCTTAAGAATCATCATAAACTCTTTAGCAAGTCCTTGCTAACATAAGAGAGAGAGATGTTGAATTTACCACCCATTACTTTTTTGTTTTTAACTTTTAATATTTCTAAGCAGTAAGGTTGTTTAGGGTAAGCACAGTACAGTTCCCGTATTTACAGATAAAATTATTACACTAACAAAAGTCAAGAACATGACTGTTCTTACCCTTACATATTTGCTGAAAGTAAGATTATTTCCATTTCAGCAATGAGAAAAATGAGAAACTTGTTTTTACATGTTTATTCATTTATCCACTCATTCAGCAAATACTTGTTGATTGCCTACTCTGTTCATAATTAAATAAGATATGGTCCCTGGCTGTGAAAAGCTCATAGCTCAAAATATGGAGAGAAATGGCTAAATAACATTACAAAGGGATAAGGGTAAACATAGGTCTATAAACATTTTGTGTCATATTTTATAGATGATCAGTAATGTATCAGGGACTACACTTTTCTTCCTACACCTCTGCCATGAATCAGCTTGGAGACCACATAATTTAACAGGTAAATACATACTTGAAGTACTTGAAGGTGAAGTCAAGGACTAGCTGCAAGAAGGCTGCCTCCATTGCTGTTTCAGTGCTAGCCCAGAAGGAAACATTCTCCTTTTTATCACAGATGGTTACCCACTGAAGTCAGATGCTCTGATTTGGGTCATACTCATTGGGAGTATTTGTGAGCAAAAGGCATTAGCATTTACATCTAATTCTTTCTTTGTGGAAGTGAGCTGTCATGAGCTTAATAAACATGCGCTCAAGTGTTTACAGGCCATCATTAAGAGCAGCAGTAATATTTCCCTTTCCTCTTTTCACATCTTTGTTAGGGACACCTCCTTCCCCACTATTGTTAAACTGGGTGTGTCTACATCTGTTTCTTTTGTAATAATCTGTTTCACCTCTTCAGTAGTTTTGTCTACTTAATTAATGGACTAGCCCCTAATTGCTGAGGCCACTATGGCGTAATTTTAACAAAGAGATTATATAAACACACACACTGGTATCTGTTAAAATTAAGAGTGTGACAGGTAGATGAAGGTATTTGGCAATACTTGAAATCAGCAAGTCATTAAAAATTCTTCCATGATGTTACTAATTTGTTTGTAATAGCCTTCTAATTGCAGCATATAAACAAAGACAAATGTGGGTTGGACTACGTGTAAAAAGTATCAGTTTTGTCTTTTCTGGTTTAAACAATGATAATTACTACTTCTGGTACAGTTGAAATAAGGATAGAAAGCTATATCTGTGCTTTTGGTTGACAAGTTTTTAATGTTCAGGTGCCTTTTCTGAAAGGGGCTCTTCCTTTATAAAATGTTTGTTGTCAGTTGGTGGCATTGTGTAGTCTAGGAGAAATCACAGAGACGCAGGTGCCTTATGAATAACCAGATGGGAAGTGGAAGATGATCAAACTTCCTCCTAGACCCTATGAGTCAAATAGGAATGACAAAAGATTTTCCTTTGAAATGGTAAGGAGAATGAAACTGAATTTTAAAATGTCTTGTATACAAATGACGATAATGCCTTACATAAGCCTCTTTCTAAAAGACATGAAACCTGTTTTCTAGAGCTTTTCCCATCACCAAAAAACAGCCAGAGTCTGCGATTAGACTCAGCAGCTGTTTAACAGTGCCAGAAACACTTATGAACTTCCAAAACGTTTCCTTCAAACAAAATAATATCCTCCAAAAAGCACACTCCACATTCATTCACCACTGACTCAGAAGGAAGAGTGCCACCTATTGAATCACGGCCTGAGTATTCACAGCACCTGATGGTCCTTCCCAGTCTCCCTTCCACCTACCCACTCGCACATCCTGTTTCCCTCAGAGGGCCGGATATAATAATAACGCTCAGAGGTGGGCTGAAGTTCACGTGTAAGCGTGCTCATATCACGCTCTATAATTTGAGGAAAACGCATGCATTTTAATCAGTTTTTAAAACAACCAGGCCTCTCTTCGCATTTACTAGAATGGAAAAAATTCACTTTTATTACCTTAAAGATGCCAAACAGTGCCATTTTATTACTGTGGGAAGCTGGAAGTCATTTCCGAACTCTTTTGGCAAGGACGCTATGTAGAACATCCAATTCGGTTCTTTAAGTGTCTTCTGAGAACCACCACACAAACTGTGATTTACTGTCTCCAGGAGTTAAAGGGACCCTTTCTACCCTGAAACTGAGGAAAGAAAGGTGAAGTGTATTTAAGAAGCATCCCATGAGACTTGCAAGAATATGAGAGCACGGAGCGAGCTAGATGTAGAGTGTTTTGATAACCCACAAATATTTTCCAACTTGTAATTTTTAATTTGGTTTAAAAGATTATGTTGGTAGCCTTTAAAAGTTGTGACGTCTTTTGTATATTGATGTATCGGTCTTTAGACCACTTTCACAAACTTCTAATACTTCTTGGTTATGTGGCTCCGTTTTTTTTCTGCCCTTGCTATGTTTGCATCCTAAATAGATTTTGGTACACTTCCACAGTGAATACAGTGTCATAGTTAAAAAAATATATATATGAACATATATTTACATGCATGTATATAAATACATAAATATCACACACACACACATTCACACCCACACATACTTTCATACTGTGGCAGTACCTAAATTTTATGAACACATATTTGACAGCTTAAGAAAAATTAAAATTAGAATCAAATGGAGATAATGCATATTTTCGAATTTACATAACCAGAAGATGGCAAGATTCCAGCCACCCTTCTTGCCATTCAGTAGCAACCAACAACAATAATGTTAAATCTAGTATTTAGCATTATGTAAGCTGGGGGACTACTATTGCTATTAATTAAAATGTGCTCACACACGCGTATATTTTTCTCCAATGTAATTTTGTTTGGACATTTTGCCTGGCTAGCTTGTGTAGTCATAAACACTAGGTCATTGGAGTCAAAAACACAGTAAGAGAGAAGCAAGATATTTAACCACTAGTCAGAAAATGTATGACACTGTAGTGCCTGACAAATGATGAGCTCCCTATAAATATCTGATGAAATAATGAATTAATTATACCACTGTGGAAAATAATTAGTCTATCACATCAAAATGAGAAGCTGTTTGATAATATAAAAGGAAATCTAGTAAACTCTTTTTCTTGACAAAAATTAGTGGACTACGGTCTGGAAGTAAAAGGCCACTCTTTACTTGCCTTTATATTTTTAAATTTTGACTAGTAATTGTCCAATGCAACTTGCAAAGCAATGGATAATTTTCCTCTGTTTATAAACAACACCAAATCTTTCACAGAGAAATGTCTCTCTAGTAATTACATTCTTAACAGAGCATTATATTCATAAACTGTATCATAAAGGCATTCGTGATGGTAGCCTGCAGTTTCCATGTCATTTTTTCAGGTGAAATTAATGTTTTCTTACAATGTTTGCTATAAATGAAGAAAACATTATCGTTTTTTTTGTTCTGCCAGGTCGGTAAATATTATTTGACACTTTGGAGTGGCATAATATTAAAATATTGGAAATATTATGTGGTCTGTTCCTTGTTAGGACCAGGATCATATATCTATTCTGAAGTAGAGGATCCATACTTGGCAGTGGGTTTAGGATTTCATGCTGCTTCCATTGCTAAATCTAGTAAGGGTAACAGAGGCCAAATCTTCAAGTAGCACCTGGCAGGCAAATGGTGGAAGGGAGTGGAGGGCTTCAGCCAGAGGGCCAGGGAGTGCAATGCAGTTCCCCTATCTAGAGGTATCTAGCATGTCTGACTTAAGAGGAGTGAAATTACAAAGCTCAAAAGCTTTGACATATACATAACAAAAAAGTGGAGAAAATTTCCATCAGCAAATTTATCACTAACTTGCTGAGTCATCATTAATGGCTATTAAAAGAAAGCAATAGAAGATAGAATGGTATTTAAAGATAAGGTAGGAAAATGCATCAGTTAAAAAAATGTTTTTTCTTTTTAGAAATATGTCCAAGAAGCTCTGTCCATTTAAAGATGATACATACATTGTATCGACTCATACATTTCCTGTATGTGTATGTCACTTATTCTTTTATATTTCCATCCATCCATCCATCATCCATCCTTCATCCGATCATCCATCCATCCCAACAAAGTATGTAAACATCATTTTATTCTTAGACTGCTTGGCCATGCTGACTTCTGAACATCATTTTATTCTTTCATCCATTTGTAAACCCAACCTGGTTTGGGTGCCTTCTACATGACAAGCACTATTACTAGTGATATAGAGACATGGAAGATGGAGTCCCTTCCCTGAAGGAGCTTGGAGTCCAGTTGGAGAGCAAGTGAAGTGTATTGGTACTACACAGTGTAATAGACGCTATGATAGCACCATCCTGTGAGGGCAGAAGAGCTTGTAAATCAAACTGGTGGATCTGGGAAGGCTAACACTACAACCGAATTTTAAAAGGTAAGTAAGAAGAATTAGGTGGATGGTGAAGAGGGAAGGTAATTCTAGACAAAAGGCATGGTATATGCAAAACGTGTTCTTAATAATTGATATTCGTTTATGTGCACAACATCATCATCTAACAAAACTCCATTCCTCTCCACATAGCAGGATATAATGATTAAATTAACAATGACTTGCGGGAGGTGATAGAGCTTTGTGGTTATAGGTACCGACTCTAGAACCAGACTTCCTGGGTGTAAATCCTGGCTCTTCTCCTTTCTCCCTGATAACTTGGGCACTACTCAACACCTCTCTGACTCAATTTCCCTTTCTTCAAATTGGGGATAATAATATTATATATCTTATAGTGAGTATTAATTTATACACGAAAAGCTTATGTATACCTGGCATGAAATAATCTTTCAATATATGTTAGCTAGGATAATATTTCTGCTGTTAAAATTAACTTATTGATAAGAATAATGATGATAATAGTTTGAAGGGATGTCTGAGAACTCTCACAAACTGAGATTTACTACATTCAGAAGCCAGAGAGATTTTATCTTTTCTAAAACTTAAAACTTCTGGCAGCAAGATGGAGAAACTGCTAGAGCTTCATTGATGCCCTGAGTTCAGATTTTGTCTCTGCCACCTTCCAACTCTGAGAGCTTGGGCAAGTTGCTTAATGCTTGTGCCTCAGTTTCTTATCTCACATGGGGACGCTAATGACACCAATATCTCCCTCATTGGGCATCTGGGAGGATTAAATGGGATGACGTGTGAATGTGACTAGCATCACTCAAAGATTTGTTTCATCATCCAAAAGCCCTTTAACATGCTTAGAAAATACATAATGGCTAATCTAAGGCTTGTGAAAAATATCTTTCCCAAAATACTTCCTATAGTTTGAGAGATCACATATAAACATTCTCATCTGCATTCACTAACTCTGGAAAACACTCTGGAGTGTTACTGCTGACTGTGATTGGCTGCCTTTGCGTCTTTGCCAGAACTTGCTCTGGGTTACAGCTATTCATAGAATGCCCTTGGATAATGTGATAGGTTGAATTCGAATTACTCATCCAATCATTTCAGAGGTGGTAATAATGGCAACTAAAATGGTCATCTGGAGAATGAACTAAGCATGGACATCTCATAAAATCTCTCTCTTTTTTTTTGGCCTTAGAATAACCCAAAAGAAGATAATATAGTGAGATATGAATAAATAAGCATTAAACATGCTAACATAAAATGAATTTCGTGTAGACAGATAATACATGCTTTAAAAGACCACAATCTCAGGTGAAATACAACTACAAAATAGCTTTTTAAAAAAACTTAAATTACAGGAAAACAGATATTGCACTAGATCTTTCCTGGAATTATTATTATTATTATTATTATTTATGAGGAAGATCAGCCCTGAGCTAACATCCATGCTAATCCTCCTCTTTTTGCTGAGGAAGACCGGCTCTGAGCTAACATCTATTGTCAATCCTCCTCCTTTTGTTTTTTCCCCAAAGACCCAGTAGATAGTTGTATGTCATAGTTGCACATCCTTCTAGTTGCTGTATGTGGCATGCGGCCTCAGCATGGCCGGAGAAGCGGTGCGTTGGTGTGTGCCCGGGATCCGAACCCCGGGCCGCCCGTAGCGGAGTGCGCGCACTTAACCACTAAGCCACGGGGCCGGCCCCCGTGGAATTATTTTTAATGGCAAATGTTGTTTTAAGGCTGAGAACCCAGCCTACCCAAGAAGCATATACAGGCTAGCTTTAAATAAATTTGACATATCCTCATGTTGCCAATCCTATTAAAATCTTTGGTCTCTCAAACATCTTTTCTGCTTTTTTCCCCACATATCAATTACTTAACACTGTTACATCTAAGGCCAGGGCTCCTTAGTCGGCCTGAAGGAGTATGGAAGTTCCAGGGTGGCATAGCTTCTATTTTATTAAAAAATTTTTTCTTGCCTGCAACCTGATTTCTTCTGGGTCTGACCTAATTCCTTTGATGCCTGGGGCAGGGAGGCCTGTGCTAATCTTTGTCATGGATGTGTGGAGGAAAAGAGAGACAATTGAGAGAAAGGTAAACGAAGGAAAGAATGACACCTGGGTGCAAGTACGCTTCAAAATCAAAATAAGCATTTGGAAAGCAGCACGTTTTTGTTCTAATCTGTCCTTTACAGAGGAACCTAAACTCAATGCCTGGCCTCAAATACAAATTTCTCCCCTCTAATTCTTGACTTTTTTTTTAGTTGGCTAGTAAAACATTTTATGGCTAGGACAAAAACGGCAGTGGGAGAATGCTAATTGTTAGCTTCATGCAATGAATTCCAATGTAAGAGAAATCTCTGTTTATGAAACATAAGTTGTGCACTAGAAGTCACAATGAAAGAAAATGTTAGTGCTGACTCTGATGTAGAGATCACACAATAGTCTAAGCTTAGTTCCTTAGCTTTGCAATGTGCTGATATTCAGAGCTTTTTAGACCTGTCCTCTAACAGTTCCTCTGGGTCTGTTTCCAGTTTCTTTTTCCCTTTGGGAAGCAGGTTCTTCTTACCGCTCAAATGTGCATTCAACATCTTGTAGTCATTAATATACTAAAGGCAGGGGGTAAAGGGGCAGATTTTCAAAGTGTCTCTGCTCACTTGATTTTGGATTACTATGAATCTTGGAGAAGCGAGAAGGTGAAATTTATCCTTCCTTGGTAACACATCACAGGCTTCCTTCTTTGCGATTTTAAAACGTTATGATTTTGTTTGCACGGGGGGGAGGCGTCCATTTGTGATTTGATTAATGATGATTCAAAAAGCCATCAGTTCACCTGCTCCCATCGGCAGAGATGTACTTTATCTAAAGCAAGAAAATGATCAGTAACAGTATTTGTTTTCCACACAGTAGCAAGCCTTGGTTCAGTAGTGTTTTCACTTCACAGATGTTTAAAGTCACTTGGCACTTAGCCTTCAAACTTGTTATTCATTTGGCATCCAAATTCCTGTTTCATAGCCATGTGACTATCCAGTGTGCCATAAATAGAAACGATCTTCTGAATTTCAGAGCTATACCCTGGGCCTGCCCTAGCTGCCTAACCTACACAGCCTCTGTGTTTCAGGATACATTTGCAGATTCAAAATGCTTATTTTGATCAGTTGTTTAAAACCATTGATTCATCAGATACTTAGAGCTACTAGTCAGTATAAATCTGTATGCTTTCTGTGTTCCTCTCCAGGGTGGTGGGTGTGTTCTTTATGTTCTCCTTTTATTTGTACTTGTATTTTAGTGGTGGATACACTAGTGAGGAGGAGAATGATACTACCCGGGAGGAAAGGGAAAGAACATGAATTTGGAATCCAGATAATTCACAACCTGAAAAAATAACATAGCCATAGTCAATAATGAATAGAATATTAGAGAATATCACTTTAAGTCGTTAGGAATGACCACTTGTGTGTTATGTGTGTGTGCACGCTACTGTTAATTTTAACACAAGCCCATGGAATCAGCATTTTTCACACTGATGAAAAATTTTTGCAGTTCAATCTGAACATTGTTCCTAACAGAGCCAGAAATGCCATTTCAAAACAGCATAAGCCTCCACATCATTTCCTATTTGACTGAAAGAGATAGAAAGTCATATAGTGGTATAAGATGTTGCTACTTTATTTCATTGGCCCCTTCCACAAAAACCAATGAACATCTAATGGCAGAAAATCCAGCTATAATTTAGGACCCCAAACCATGCATTCAGTTTTCCTTTGGCAGAGCTATCTAAAACAATCTCATATTTAGTGGTTTATATTGTTCAATTTTGAAATACGTTATAGTTTGAGCATTGGGCAGGTGAGAGATTAATTTGCCTTTGTAAAATTGCACACCCTTGGGGCCGGTTGTATTTTATGCACAGGTGGACAAGAACTTTTTAGCAGCAAATCTATGAAACTGACATTTTTATGCCTTCTACCTTTTTTTATTTTAAAGCACAAGTTTAAGCACATGAACAGCAGATTACCAATTTTAAACTGCTTGTTGAACTCATCTCTTGGTTTAATGTTATAATTTATGTGGGTCATAAACCAACATTAGATGCAAACTTTATACATGCTTTAATACATATGCTTTCCTCAGACACAAAAATTTTTATTATCAAGTATAGTAAAGGAGTGGTTTATTTCTGCTTTAATTAATACATATGACCCATTTCATAAAGGATGTTACCTGTTATACTGAAATAAGAAGAAAATATTCAAAAGTGAGCATTGTCATCATAGAGTGCATCTGAGAGAGATTGCCTATTTTTTTTGCAAAAATGAAAAATTATGATGAATATCGATTAGGCTGGCTTTGTATAAGGTTTAATCTGTCAAAATTCCCTTGCATACAACTTTATTTTTACAAGATTTTGATGAGCAATGTGTGGTGCGGAATTCTTCAAGCAAGCTACCCTGAATGCTTATGATAGTGATCACAGCAATTACAAACACAATAGATGTACATCGCCCCAAGTGAGATCTGAACTCCTGATAAAAGGAAGACTAGGCCTCTTCCTTTTTCCTGTGTGTGTCTTGTGTAATAGCTTCATTGTCTATAACTAACAGATCGAAATGCAAAGAGGTTATTCTGTAACACAACATATAGTGAAACAGAAACCGAATTGCTTGCATTTCTACTTGCTATGCTAACCCTTTTCTCAGATGATCTTGGCAGCTTTGCCTTTCTCTAATTTTGCTAACATCTCACAGATATAAAATTGTGCACCCCCAACCCTCTGGTTCCTCCCCTCCCTTCTTATCTCCTTCCCGCTGTTTCATTACGTTTTCTTATGTGCATACCATCAAGTCCTCTTGGACACATAATAAGATTTGTGCCAGACTATGTTTCTTGGCTTTAATGGTTAGTTAGCTTTCCAGAATACACATGCTGCTTTATATATGCTTTTATTACTGACATCATGAGAATGCATCTCTCCTATGTTTACAATTGGGTGTTCACCCTTAAATAAAAGCAATGAGATCAGGTTGTTTAAAAGAATCTTTGAAAAGCAGAATAAAAACAGCTGTTATCTGCTTGAACCATTTCATTTTCCTTCATGATCTGAATGATAATGGTGTGTAGCAGTGGGCAGTCTCCGGCTCTCATTATACGCCATACATCAGAGCCTCTTTCAGGTTGGAATTGGGTCTCTGTCCCGGAGTTCCAACAGGATCGTTTCAACCTCACTTCTAACAGGTGTTGGTGTTTGCCAGAGGGGGGAGGGGAGGATAAAACACCTTTGCTTGTTCCCCGCTGACCTCCGGACTCAGGAGGCTGGTTTTCATTGGCAATGTGGGTTTGAAAGTCAAACCAGGTCCCTAGTGAAATCTCTCTCACCAGGAACAGATTACAAATATTTCCACATGTCAAACAAATGAACAATAGGGTGGTCCTTATTAATCAAAGCTCTCCTAAACCAAGTACAGATGGTAGCAATGAACTTCTCTTCCTTGAAGATTTTTTGAAACGGGAGGAAAGACATCTCACAGAAGTGCACACTTCTTCAAGTGATGCCAGACAAGAAATCAAGAGCTAAAACCAGTGTAACCAACAACAAAACATAACAGAATAATAAATAAATACATTTTTAAAAATCCCAGTGTAATGTTCCAACTCGGAAGGTTGATTGGGCTTATTTCCATTCAACACTCCCTCATCACAAGCTGTTTCTAAAGATTCTGTGGAATTTGCCTAGAGACTGACAAGCTTAAATTGGTTTTAACCTCTAGAGTCCCCTTTTCATATGGCAGATGTTGCTGATTGGGGAGCAGAGTTCTGCTTTCCCCAAAGTCAGTCGTTTTCAGCCTCTGGTGGCATCTACCTCGGAGAACATAACTCCTCTCAGACAACAATGTCGTTTGTTATTTTTAATTAACGGAAAAATATCGATAGGAATAGTTGGAATTGCATTGTATTCAAAATTTGAGAGTGAGGAGAGTCAGAGAAGCAATTCTATTTCGAGAACAGCCCAGAGGCTGGACCATGGCTGCGTTTCTCTGACCTGAGCTGTATTACCTAAGCCTCTCGGGTAGCAGAAAACTGGGTTGGGGAATCTCCTGGGAACAAAGACTCCATGGGACTTTCTGTATGACCAGGTGTTACTATTTAGGAACAGTATATTTCAGATGTTTTAGCAAAATCGGTTCCACTTCTCCGCTCAAGATTGGTGCTATTATGATCCCGTGTAGTCCTTCAAGGTGAGGGATCAAAAGATGCCAAAATGTCACTCAGTTCACACCTTATCTCAAAACAGTATTAAATCTAAATTATATCTGAAAGGTGAAAATTCTATTGTGAAGCCCTTAACACAGAGGGTCTGTGATTTCCACTGATTAAAAAAACATTCCATGATGTAAAAACTACCAGAAGCCATTTCTCTCTTTAGCCTAAGTCTTTTATACTGCAGCTAAGAGTGTACTTTCTCCTGGTCTGTTCTCAGTCAAAGAGAACAAAATTTAAAATTGTTTAATGTATGGGTAAAGATTTTTTAAAGTCTCATCTCAAACTTTTTCGAGATAATTACAGCAGAGATGGGAAATTTTTCTACTAATAGATTAAATATGTGTCTGAAACCTCAGATTAATTATAATCTTTTTCAAGAGGACTAAATTTTATAACTTTTCATGAGGAGATAACATTTTATTGGATTTTCAATGGAAATGAAATAAAAGTATTATATATAAGAACAATTCTCTTACATGCCATAACAATTATTCCCCAATGACTTTTTTGGGGAGGGGAGGAGATTACCCAACTGATTTTTAAACTTATTGGAAAGTTGCAAAAAGCCTTATGAAAACAATCTCTATTATTATTTGGAGAATGTGAGATATTTTATTTAAGGTATGAAACAGTATATTTTAATATTCCAAATAGTTCCCTGAATGTGGAGAAGTAGATTTGAATCCAGGTCTTATCTTATCCAAAATAGATCATCCAATTTTGAGTTAACACAGAATCATTGGCAAATGCCAAAAGAAGACTTCATTCTTCCAATTTTCTTGTGGTGTTGAGTAAGTGATGATGTCTCAGTGAAATTTAGTTTTGAGCATGCTCCCCCTCACAGACTGGGCCTTCCTTAGAAAATACTTGCATATGCTTTCAAGGTTGTTACTGAACCATCATAAAATTCAGTTCAATTTGTGTACTCTGTGGCATAAAGTAACACAGCAATTTCTACGTTGAGAAGACGATGAATGATTACAACAGGTATTGAAATTTCAACACTATTGAGGAATGCCTGAAAATTGTCTTAGAATGTAAACATGGGCTTTTAGAATCTTTGTTAAAAGCCCATGTTTACATTCAGCTCAGATATTACACAAGTCTATAAATATTTTATAGTAATTTTGATTTTTCTACTAGTCTATTATAATAAAATCAAAAATAAGGAGATGTCACATATCTGTCCCTAAGAGAGAATTAACAAGAATGCACACGAGAGAGAGAATGATAATTTCGATGGAAGGGCACGAGGAAGGAATAAAAGAATGGAAGAGGAGATCTAACTCTCCACCTAGAAAATAGTACTAATCTGGGGAAAGTTGGAATGACTGCTCATCAGAACACGGATATGGAGATAGCTGGACAGAACAGTAAGGAACGTTTTTAAATGCTTACAACATTGCAGGCATTTCTTCCAGTGCTTTATGTGTATTCAGAGCCTCTGAGTGAAGTGGCTGAGAACATAAGTTCTGGGTTTGAATCATACTAGTTGTATGACCTTGGCCAGGTCACGTGTAAAATGTGATGAAAAGTCATAATAGAACCTCCCTTATAGGTTTGTTACAAGGGTTAACTGAGTAAATATTGGGAAAGTTCTTGGAGTAGTATCTGGTACATACTAACCACTATATAAATGTTTATTAAAACATATTCTCATTTAATTCTCACAAGAACTCTCTTTGATAAAAAAAACATTATTTCATTTTAAAGCAAAGACAACTAACTTAGGTCCCAAAAGTTGATGTGATTTGCCTAGGATCATATATCTAGTAGGTAGCGGCAAAGGAGCTGGTATTCTGTACATTCAGTACGTCTAATTCCAGAGGCAGAAGCTTCACTGTGCTGTAGAGTGAGCTAACAGTGCATGGGCTAATACCCATGAACAACTGCCGAATAAGATACCCTAATGAGATCTTCTGATAAAAAACAAAGATGCTGACCTTCTCTATTTAAATCTCTGTCATCTTAGGAAGGAGTGGTAAATAACTGACCAAAATACAGACACACATAAGCTGCAAACATGTATGTAAATGTTGTTTTTTTTCCTGGCAATTTTTATTTTTAAACCCATTTTTCCTTTCCAATAGTACTTGCTTATTGAATTCTTTGACCATAACACTCCTTTTGCTATGGGAACTAGAGGCATTATCATTAAAGAAAAGTGTCATGCAAATTCCAATAGATATTCTATTTTTTACTGTTACTCTTCTCGAATTAATTGCCAAGGTCAATTACCAAGGTCAAATTACCAAGGTCATCTCATCAAGAACATCTTCCTAGATGCCTCTGAGTAGATCAGATCTGTTGGTTAGATCTTCTCTCAACTGAGTGAAACTTTCTATCTTATAGATGTCACAATTTTTATTAAACATTTTAAACAATGATTGTTTGAGGGGCCGGCCCTGTGGCACAGCAGTTAAGTGTGTGTGCTCTGCTGCGGTGGCCCCGGGGTTTGTAGGTTTGGATCCCAGGCGCATATTGATGCACCGCTTGTCAGGCCATGTATGGCATGTCCCATATAAAGTGGAGGAAGATGGGCACGGATGTTAGCCCAGGGCCAGTCTTCCTCAGCAAAAAGAGGAGGATTGGCATGGATGTTAGCTCAGGGCTAGTCTTCCTCACAGAAAAAAAAAAAAGATTGTTTGAAAGATAAGTGTCTTCTCCACTGCACTGAAAGCTCCATGAATGTAAGAATTATTTCTGATTTGCTCATTCTTTTATCTCTGGCACCTAGAATGGTATCCAGCATAGAGTGAGATAACTCAATGTCTGCCAAATGAATAAATGAAAGACACTGGTCTCTGAAGAGGCTGTTTGGGGGTGGTGGTGAGTAGTTCAAACAAAGTCTGGTTGCAAATGGGTGATATGGTGGAGGGTGTGTGAATAAGAATGCTCTGTGGACAAAGCCATTTCATGGTTGTTTCAAGTAGTACATATGGAAAGATAATACTAAGAAAATAGAGAAAACAAGATCAACTTAAAAGGAAAAACGTGTTATCATTTTGTTTCAGGGGAAGATAGGGAGATTAAAAGGAAATTTTTTTATTTTTCACAGTATGTTTTGCAGTTTCGAGTTGAGTCCCTTTCTGTAATCTTATTCAAAGAAGCTAGCTGTGGTTAGAGCCTATAGGTTAGAACAATGTATACCAGGAGGGTTGATGGCAGCAGTAATATCCCCTTTATGTGGTGGATTCTCTTGCTGAGTATCAAGGAGTCATCAGCCAGTGACCCCTGGGGGCAGGAACCTGTATGTGATTAATCAAGGAAACACTTTGTTGAACTCTGGAAAGAAGTTTCTGTACCCAGCAGGTGAAATAACATACTAGGGAGCCTGGCAGGCAGAGTGGCATATTCCCTCCTGACCTCAATTTCCCAAAGACACTGTGTAGTCTGTTTGTGGATGACGCACTCAATGGGAAAAGCACCAGGCTAAGAAAACCAGCGAGGATCCCATCATAACCCTGTGGTATAGGCAGGAAGAGCTTCTCATTTAGTCAAGAAAAGAGGCTGGATTTTCCCGGTATTAGAGAAAAAAGAAAGGTAGACTACCTTGATTACCTGTTTTGAAAGAAACTGTGTTATCTACTAAGTTTCTTGTTGCCAACTCATATCCATTTAGTTTACTACTCTTGGAATTGTAAAAAAAAAAAAATATTTCTGCTTTTAATCCTTTAGAGAGAAAGCCTGGTTATCATATTATTTCTTCTCTGTGGTTGAATGAGTTTTTATCTTCAAGGGGAGGATGTTTCTAGAGATTTAAGCATAAAATATATGTGGGTTTATTTTATTTTAAATTTAAAAGTTAAAAATGGGATACAATTACGGGTTTTTATTCCCCTAAATAGACAGTCCACTGAGAGCACAGTGAGTTCAAGCAGGTAGCTGAAAATGATGCTGCTTGATTACCTCATGGATGACTAAGATGTTTCTTGAAGTTGATTAGAAGAAATTTCTCAGAAATCAAGTACTCTCATCTTATAAACACTCTCAAAATGAGCAGGACAGTTGTATAGCATAATAGGTGCTAAATCATTAATTGGTTGTTTGATGTATATCCATTATATGGGGTAGATTCCCTATGTATTATCCTCATGCATCCATTTGGTACAGCCCTCCTTAATATTAAACTTTGGCTAGGAGATTGTATAAGGATTTTACATGATGGAGGTGGGTAACAGCATCTTCCTACCTCTTGAATCACATAGGCCTCCCATTGGTGTTTCTGCCTCACTGCAAAATTAAAACAGACAATAACCCTGAAGTAATTAAAATGGAGAGGTAATTTGTAGAATCTGCTTTTCTAACCAAAAGTTAAGCTGGCATAGACTTCATTTAGAGAGCGATAGGAAGAGGAACTGGTTAGCTCTCGAGGGACTCCCTTGTGAAATAATGGGTGCTTACTTGATAAATGTTCTTGAACTTCAAGAGAATGCCTTTCATGAAATTCTACATGTGTATAATGATTTTTCTGGGGAATGAAGTTTTATGTTTTATCTGAATTCTCTGCATACCCAGGTTGTAATCACTGTTCTCCTCTCCACCCCAAAATGATAAGGACAACAGGGAATATTTAAATATTACTTGCTGAGAATTTCTAATTTGTTAAAAATATAATTGCTAATAGAATTTTTACCACACAATTTATCTCCTCAGTCATGAAAGACTAGGGAACTAGCTATATATATTTTTTCTTCTTCTTTTCCTTTGTAATGTTAGATCTCCACTGGAGAGAAAAGGACTAACAGCTGGAACTTATAACTATTTGGAAACATCAACAATGTTGAAATTTACACTCCCATGTGCAGATGTTATCAGACAATCAAAAAAATGTGTACAAACAGTGAAAGACGAAAGCAATTTTTTCGAAGTGTGATTCGGTTGGATGGTGCACAAAAATTTACACTTGTCTGTTTTCAGAAAAACATTGTGAATCAATAAGATGAGATAGATTATATTAGAGCAAGATTTTGCAAAAGATTTTCTAACTCAGTGATAGGTATGGTCTATACTAGATGATTGACTTTATGAAACACAAATTGTTTTACCCCCACATTACATAAACAAGAGAGGCTGAACTAAGAAGAAGAAACTGTGCCAGTTGGCACTCTTTCCCACTGAAGTCAAGATTTTAGTCAAACACGTATCTCCCTAATACTATTGGGTATGGTCTCTTAATAATATGCTTCCAGCAGAGAGGTTAGGCCAAGTCTTCCATTGCTAATTTATATCCTGCTTATCTAAGAGAGATTGGTTAATCCAAGTATGGCATTTTGGGATGTGAGATTAGACTACTACTACTCTAAAATGGATAATTTTTTTTCGGCTTCCTTGGGGCTTTATCTGTCAAGCTAGCTTCTTTGTTAGCATTAGCTTGCTCCTCCAGCATAATTTAGTGGAAAACGGTAAAAATAGATGAGACTTTAGTATCCATCAAGACTTTAAGGCAGTAAAGTTACATGGAAAGGTGGGTCTAAAACTTAAATATCTCAAATATATTCAAAACCTTCCTTCTAAAATAAACTTTATTTTTATTCCTTGCATCCAGGCAGGAAGTTTCTTCTTAAGTCCACGAAATGTTGCTTTCTTTGTGTGAGAGTGGGTTGGGCGAAGGGCGAGAGGTGTGTATTTGGTGCTTTTACACATGGTTTAGTGATGTCAGTACCATCCAGATTGGGAAACAACCTTTAATTGTGGGGCATATTGTGCAGTGGTTGAAAGTATGCACAATGGAATCGGACAGACTTGGATTTAAATCTTGGCTCTGTAGTTTGCAGATTGTATGACTTTGTGAGTTACCTTCTCCCATGCTTCATGCTTCTCATGAGTAAATCGGAAATAATGATTGCTATGGAAACGAAATAAGATGATACATGTAAAATGCTTAGTACAGTAAGTAAAGCTCTTATCACACTGGCAAGAGTATAATAAATGGTAGCTGCTATTATTTATATTATTATTATTTTAGATGCATTCCAAAGCTGCATTGACCACAGTAAAATGCTTGTTCCTAGATAGTCCCAAATTCTTTCCAAAAAAGGAATCCAAATAGGGAACTTCTGATCAGAGAAAACACACACGATAGCATTCAGTGTGGCATAGGTTTGGCTAGAGAGTGAAGTTTAAGTGGCTAAATTGTCAAGTGTTAGTCTGAATTGACCATAGACAGACTTCTGTAAGGGTAAACCTCTGCTGCATTCAAAGGGCACATAAAGATAAATAAAGGAGCAGAGGACTTGCTAGAGAGGTGAGAGTAGAAAGATAAATTCTGCCTTATTTTAGAGGAAAAATTATGTGAGCCACAGATAGGAGATGATTGCGAAGTACATGAAAACTGAAGTTTGTTTGCCAAATTCTCTGTTTTTTTTTTTTTTTCCTTCTGCAGAAAACATTGAACAGTTACTGAAAATGCCTGAAGAATGACTGCATACATACATTGGTAGAGAGAGCAGCAGCTCGAGTTAATCATCTTCAGTGTTTACGTTAAAACAGCAAAAGCACAGGGCATCTCTTCAGTGTGGCACTTGCTACAATGTATTGCAATTTGTGTTAACATGACTGTCTCTCCCATAAGGGTTACGAGCACAGGACCATATCTTATTTGTGTATCACCAATTGTGAGCACAGAATAAGTGCTCAAAAAAACGAGTTTGCTGCATCAATGAGTCAATTTCAGTGAGTCCCAGATAGGGCATTCATTTATCTCATTTGTTAACAAACTTGACTGCCTGTTATATTTCAAAACAGCATACGCTAAACTAAAGCTTAAAATGAATTTTTAACGTGGTAGTTACCAACCAATTTTAGCATGAGGATCTCCTCTAAGTGTCAAAAATTTTCATGAGTAGTTGTACTTGAATTATCTTTTGATTGAGAAAATACATGACACACAGCAGCTGCCAAAGCAGCTCCCACATCTTTTCAAAACTGGTAACATAAAGGGTGTTTGTGGCAGCATCTTTGTAATAGCAAAACAACTGAAGACAGGTTATGAAAACGTAATAAATGTCCACTCATAGTGGATTGGTTAAATAAATTATGCTACATTCATATAATGAAATACTTCGCATACTAAAAAAGAAAGCAGTAGATCAATATGTATCGAGATAGAAAAATGTCCAAGCTATATTAAGAGAGAACATCAAGTTGCAGCAGGGAATGTACAGTACAATTCTCTTTGTGTATGGAAAACTAAACAAATCTGTTGGAAAGAGTATGGAAAAATTCTGGAAGAATATACGATAAATTGAAATGAGTGTGATAGGAAGAGGGCATTTACTTTTCACAGTATAACCTATTATACTGTTTGAATTTTCCTCTCATGAGCATGAATTATTTATATTTTAAAAATCAAAATAGCATATCCATGTATGTACTATCTCACTTTCTCTCTATTATATGTATACATATAAATATATCATACATACATGATATATCATTCTTTTTTCACCCTTCGCTTAAGACCTGTATGTTCTGCCAATGGCTGATGTTTGGTACGTGCCTCTGTGTGAAAATCCTTTGCAATAATTCTGCAGCTCCCCTGCAGTTCTTTCATCGCCAGAATGAAAACCAGTCCAATACAGTTTTCATAACTCTTTTACCTTTTTCAATAAACAAACAAATATATCAACAAACAAACCAGCAGATTTTAAAATGTTTGCTAGCTGCTCCATTCTTTGTTCTCGCTCAGGAAATATTATAGGAAAGCCCAGTATTAGAATGGATAAAAGTAGAACTCTTCGGACTGATTTCAGAATGAAGCTCCAGAACTCCCCTCTGCCGTTGTTCTGGGGCAGCTTAAAGTGGGAGTGAGGGGTCGAAGGGTGGAAGGGGGAATCCACAGAGCACTTAATATTCCAAGGAGCCCAGTGTGAAAACCACCGCCTCAATCTGCACGATGTCATCACGTGGTTGACTCAAGGTCAAGCAAACTACAGAGTTGAGATTAGAATTCAGATTAGCAGACGTGAAATTTTATACATACAATTTCTTTCTAGGCTTATATTAGCTCCATATTGCAGAAAGTGCAGGAAATATGCTTTGCTGACCTTCATATTCACTTTCTCTGACCACTCCCATCCAGGGCTGAGCAGGGTGCCTTACAGTTATAGATAACCAAAAACTGTGCAGTTCATTGGTGGTTGAATTAGATTGAATAGGTCAGGTGGCTTTCCCAAGATCTTGTGGCAGGTAAATGACACATGTGATCAATCCCTGAAACCCCATTCGCAATCCAAGCCTCTTACCTTGTAACCTGAATCATACTTTGCCCAGGTAATTTGTCACAGGGCATTTAATTTAACTTTTATATAATCTTAAATTCCTTTCTAGGTTATTGTTGATTCTTCAATTTCCTTTAAATTTAGGAAAAATTGTGAGCTATTGTGCAATATCCCCCCTCCCCTGCCTCCCTCCATTAATATCGATCTCAGCTCAATGTCTATTTTCTTCACAGTTCTTATCCTAACACAGAATCACTTTATCTTTTCACCTACTTCTTTTTGGTATTATTCTCTGACTAGAATGCAATCTATATTAGGAGAAAGATCTTGTCCCCATTATTTATGGGCCTCTCTTTTCAATAATGGCTACATCATTGAAAGTTGCAAGGTTTAATAAAGATTACATTATTCAGAGAAATCTTGATGAAAACAACAACAAATCTATATTAAAAAGGTTTTCTTAAAAGCATCCAAGATGTGGTCCAAGGTACCATCCAAGATAGCAAGGTCCACAGGACAAAACTGAAGAAAAAGTGAGGATCTAGAGGAATAAGTTTGGCCTGGAATGCTGAAGTTGCTTTTGCCCCAAGGGTGTGTCTGTATTCTGTGAAATTGGAGCTATAGTTTCTGCAGACTCTTCGACGGTCTCTGATAAGGGAGTGTAAAAGGACATCCTACTTATACTCAGCTGAGGCCCCAAAAGCCCCCAGTCCTCAAAGGACAAGGGAACCAGCAGTAACTATGCCTCTACCCTTCCATCCTCTGCTCCTACGGGAATTCAGTGAGGGTTGATTTGGCACATCACAGAGCTAGCAAGAAAAGGAAAGAGAAAACCTGTCCTAGAGAAGTTGTTGCCAATATTTTTACAGATTTGCAGGCTATACCATGCGCTGCTTTGGTGGTCCAGAGAGCTTCAGTCTGGGACCGTGGTTTGAGATGGTTCTAGATAATTAGTGCCTCTAGGTGTCCGGCAGATATCAACATATATTCATCTGGAGCAAGGCACCTCCATGCTGGACCTCAAGGAATCCCCAGGACTACACACACAAGGAAACAAGGCGTTATGAGGGAGTACCAGGAGAAATATCAGTCAGAAGAGACAGGTCTACAGACTTGAAAATAGCTTCAGGGAACAGGACCTATAAAAAGTGACATAGAAGATTTGAAAAAGCATCACCTTAAAAATTTTTAGAAAAGAAAACTTCAAAAACCAAGATTAATATGCAATGGACAGATTTAACAAGATATAAAACACCGATGATGTAGATCAGAAAAATTATTCAGGACAAAGCAAAGAGAAATAAAAAGATGGAAAATATAGAAGAAAAGATAGAAAATATAAGATGGAAAATATAGCATAGGATGAAGGATTCTAGTATATGTTAGAGTCCCAGAGGAGTTGAGAGAGGATGAAACAGGTATTATTTGGAGAGAAAAGGACAGAGACTTTTTCTTAGTTAAAGAAAGATACTAATCCACAGGTTCAAGAGACACCCTCTACTCCCAGGCAGGATAAATAGAAAGAAAGGCATACTACCTACATCATTGTGACACTGCAGACTGCAAAAAACACAGTGCTTGGAATATAGCCGTTGGTTAACAAGTATCTTTGGATAAATGAACTAATTTGTACTTAAGACTGAGGGCTTTGAGGTTAGACTGTCCTGTTCAGTCACATGTCATAGGCCAAGTTACTTTATCTCTCCAAACTTTAGGTTCCTCCTCTGTAAAAGAGGATAATAATAGTATTTACTTCATACGATTATAGAAAGGATTAAACATATATTTAAAGTATGTGAAATTGTGCCTTAAGTGGAAAATATATAATAAATGTAAATTATCTTTGTTGTTATAATACAAAAAATAACTATTTGCATGATTTAGTATTTATATATGAAAAATTTCTTAATTTTTTTCTTATTTTCTAAAAGTTTATCTCTACAACAGACACACTTTGCTGGTATTATCTGCTTGTCTGTGATTTTGAATTATTTTAGGAAAATATTGGTAAATGAAATATTCTACAACGTTTGGCACAGACTCATAAAAGCAATAATGATAATAATTAATATTGGTGTATTATTTTACAAGTTCAAAGTGCTTTAACATATACATTTCATAACTGACTTTGCCAACACTATCAGCTTCTGAAGAATGGATAACTTTCTGTGGAATCTTAAGTCACAAGCAATACCAGCTGAAGTTATATCTGAAAATAAGGATCAACTTCCATTAAAGTTAGGACTCTACTAAAATCAATTAAAAAAAAAGCCATGACCGTCTAATAGTGTGACATATTGCCTAAGCACTCCTCAAAGTAATGGCAAAACATTGGTCTCAGCCGTCCTCATGCAATATAGATTGAATATTGATAGCCAACAGAGTAGAGAAGGACAGTAGAGATGACAGATTTAACAGGGTGCAATTTGAAAGTGTGCTTCTACTCATGAGAGTGGTAGCAATAGTCGTATTTCATAACGACCATTGATACAACGGACACTTGTTGAGCACTAATTGTTGGCACCAAATTGGTCAAGGATCTTTTAAATTTAGTGTATACCTATCACATCATTTCTTTTAACGTGTTTTCATTAGCCCGGAATATATATATTTTTCTAAGATTTGGCCACCAGCACAAAGACAATATATGTTTCTAGGCTGTTGCAGAAAAAATCATGGCGAGTAGCAGTACATTCATTTGGTCTTGGTTGGGGATCTGTTATCATGTGATTACCAAATAGGAGAAGAGAAAGAAATACCTTGAAGATGTTCTGGTACACAATACAAAAAAACACTGTGAGAGAAGGCATTATGGAGGCCAGGAAATAAACCAGTTGAACTACCACCTTACCACACACCAAGGATTGCTGGTCACCTTTGAAACCAAGGCCAAATCAACCAAGCTAAATGAAATGGTTTCCTGCTTACTAGGTTTATTCTATTAGGTCCTCTGTAAAAGAGCCTGTGTCTGCTTTATTTCATTTAGATAAAAGAATACTCAGACATGTCATTAGATTACCTTTGAATTTGACCTTGTACTTGTCATTTTTTATGGTAAAGAATAAGACATTTTTCAGGAAAAAGAAATAAAATTCTTTGAAGTTAGAGACATTGAAACCTAATAGATTGTGCTATTTAAACACAAAACAAATTAAGATTGCTCTAGAGCCTTTTTTTTTTTTTTGCAATTAGCCACAAGTTCCTAAAGGACATTAGACAATTATAGAAACATCCTGAGCTATGTGGTCTCAGACTTCAAGTTAACACTTTTTTTCCTGGTTTCTGAAGACCTTTCATTTTCCTCAGCCATTATTTCGGGGGCCATTCCCTTTTACTTCCAAACAAATCTTTATATTTACTAAGCAGCAACTCCAGATGAGAAAAGTAGAATTATCTCCTTAGTCTTCTTCAAGGAAACCATCTTGATATAAATATTGCAAATGCTCTTTAGTTTTTATTTTAGTTATTAATGAAATATAGCATATATTTCATTATTAACACATTATTAACTCATTTTCCAATTATCCTAATTACCATAACTTTCTCTAATTCTGGGGCAGGCATTCCAGTTTCATTGGGTAATACCTAAGGATGTTTTTCCTTGCCACCTCTTCCAAGACAATGTTTAATAGCCTTAGGTATCAGGAAATATTTCCATATGTTTTATCTCAATCACTTTTGTGTTTATTCTTTCTCATTGATGTGACACTTCATCTGCCTTTCTCCTTTGATTTAATTTACTTGACATCAACTAGTTATTGTGAATAGATCAAATTTTCACATTTCACAAATGTAGTGACATGACATCTTTCTAGCTCTCATTTCATGTAGCCTTTGGCGTGTATTTCAACTCAGAAAAATAAAGCCTGTTTGAGAACTATGTTTTCATGCTAGGCTTATATTCATATGGCTTTATGATTTTCCAGCACTCACCCAAGCCCCAAAAGCTGTATCTCACTAAAGAAAAATAGTGGGTTTTAAATAAATTTATAGGACCATCACTTTTATATGGCCATATAATAAAAGAATGTTGGTGGAAAGAGTATTGATAAAATTTAAGTATTCTCTTCAGGTGTAGTAGAAGAACAA
Source organism: Ceratotherium simum simum (assembly GCF_057802395.1). Lineage (NCBI taxonomy): Eukaryota > Metazoa > Chordata > Mammalia > Perissodactyla > Rhinocerotidae > Ceratotherium > Ceratotherium simum. The sequence continues at coordinate 81,825,276 of NC_141901.1, forward strand.
AGGAAGGGAATACTATGTCCCTTTTTATAAATTTATCAAAGACTACCTGACTGCAGGCAACATATGTAGAACTGACCCCAACCTGATACCTCGTTGGACAACTGTGGAGGTCATGGTAGCAACCAGGTTATGATGTTTAAAGTAAATAGGAGGAAGATAAAATCATTTTTTCATAAGCATTAACAATCAGTAGAGAAGATAATATATACCTGAAAACTATTTTTAAAACCTTCTGCATTTAATGTGAAGGGATAAAATTCATAACTAGGCTGCTTCTCTTACCCTAATCTATTACCAGTTTTTATTTTTGAAATAGCTTTCCTAAGCCATATTTTCAAGCATATTAGTTATCATCAGTACATTGTCACTTATAGTGTTCTAAATGTTCAGAAGGTGTGTGGACTGAATTACGTTCCCCTCAGATTCATATGTTGAAGCCCTACTCCTCAATGTAACTGTATATGGAGACAGGACCTTTAAGGAAGTGATTAAGTTTAAATGAAGTCATAAGGGTGGGGCCTTGCTCCATGAGGACTGGTGTCCTTGTAAGAAGAGGAGGAGACACCAGAGACCTCTCTCTTCTTGTCACACAGAGGAAAGGCCATGTGAGGACACAGTGAGAAGGCCGCCATCTTCGGGTGAGGAAGAGAAGTCTCCCCAGAAACCAACCCTGCTGGTGCCTTGATCTTGAACTTCTGGCTTCCAGAACTGTGAGGAAATGAACGTCTATTGTTTAAGACGCCTGGTCTGCGGTATTTTGTTAGCACAGCCGGAGCAGGTGAATACAGAAAGTATTCAAATATTTCAGATCACATATCAGTTAAATTTCTTAAAAAACACATAATGTAAGAAATTATAGTGACAGTGGTAGAAACCGTACATTCTGATTTCACATCTGTTATAAACTTGTTATTTTATACGGCTCAAAAAGAGAAACGAATGATTGATTATTTAAAGATTAATTTAAAATGCAAAAACCATGAAACAATAAAAAGAGGTACAAAGTGAAAAGTAAAAGTCTCCTTCCTCACCTCCTCAGACCTGCCCACTGTCTCTAGCTGGTAACCCATTTTAAGAGTTTCTTAAATATCTTTCTGGTAACTTTGTAGTCATACACGTACACACACACACCACACACGTAGATGCACACAAACACACCATTTTTATGCAAATGAAATTGCTCTATACTTCAGCAACCTCTTTTTGTTTTTTTTTTTTTTGCTGGGGAAGATCAGCCCTGAGCTAACATCTGTGGGAATCTTCCTCTGTTTTGTATACAGGATGCCACCACAGCATAGCTTGATGGACATGGCTTGATGAGCGGTGTGTAGGTCCGCGCCTGGGATCCAAACCGGCAAACCCCGGGCCGCCAAAGCAGAGTGTGCAAACTTAACCACTACACCACCTGCTGGCCCCGTTCAGCAACCTATTTTTAATCACATAAAACGTGAACAGACCTTTCTCATTTTTAAGGGCTGCACAACATGTCATAGTATGAGTAACCCTAATTTATCCCCCGTCCCCAACTGATAGGCATCCTGATTGTACCTAATTGTTTTCTATGATAAACAAAGCCACAATACACATTGTTGCATATATCTTTGCACATTTATATGAGACTTTTCATAGAAAAAAATTCTTAGAAATAAAAATACTAGGCGAAAGTGTTTGTATATTTTTAGTTTATTTTTAGTGTTGATAGACATTGTTAAATTTCCCTCCAAAAATAATGTACGAAGTTGCTTTCCCACAAAAAAGAGTTTGTAAAAAGTTTGCTTTCCTGTGTCTTGATCGAGATTGAGTAATGTAAAAGGTTTTAGATTTTTATAAAGTGTATCTTACAGTTGTTTTAATTTGGATTTCTTTAATTATCGGAGAAGTTGAGCACCTTTGACAAACACTTCTCTGGAGGACTTTTTGTTGCTAAATAATGAAGAACATATGAGAACATATGATCACTGGTGGTGGCTCGAATAACCACACACACACACACACACACACACACACACACACACACATACACACACCACTCCCCGTCTCCTCTTTCTCTTTCTCACCCATGGTTACAGAACACTCACAACCCAAAAGCCTTTTTTTAGCTCTTGAATCTTTAAGTGAGATGTTTAAATGGTATGGGATCAGGTCAATTACTTTGAAATACAACTAAAATCAACTTAAAAGAAATATTAAAAGCGTTACATTTTCATTTTAAAATAACTCTGGAGGAATAAGCTTTTCCTATTTATCTAAGCTTTCCTCCAAGATAGTTCAATAGAGACAGTTGGAGTGGTGGATGGAGGAGGGGATCATGTGTGAATGAAAAAAATACTGGAAACTTGAGTGCCTCTCTTCCCTGGTATGTGCTCAAAGTCTAGGACAGTGCCTGATTTGTATGTGCTCAAGACAGGCTGAATGAATGCATTGACAATTGTAAATGCTAAACACATAAGTAAAGTAAAAAGGAAGTTATCTTGGAGGAAGAATCCTGGAAATTTTCTTTGATAAATAGAATCATCCCAGAATACATGCTAGTTGGAATCCCTATGGAAACATTCAAGTTTTGTAATCACCAGACTCACAGAATGGAGTCTCCCTATACACTTAATAAAAATTTTCATATTCCCTATTCCTCCCTGAAATTCTATGATCTTAAGATAAGAACAATTATATCAATCCAATTTTTTCTTGATTTTTCGCTGTTTATTTTTGGCAGACTTTCAGCTTGGACAATGGAACCAGGGTGTTTAAATGCAATTTTGTCTTTGTTCAAATTCATTTTCTAGTTTATGTCCTTTATTTACCTCTGTTTTTTTTTCAGTGCTTCATAATTTCTCTCAATTTTAAAATAAATATTAAAATTGCTTTTTAAAAAGCAAATAATCTAGACAATGACATACAACTGAAAATAGTTCATTTTTATCTCAGGCATGTGTGGGTCACCAGGCACATAATATGCCTGACAAGTGGATAGTTCACAATGGCTTCCCCTATTGTGTGTTGGTCCTTAATGGACATTCAGATTGTTATTATTTTAAACTCAAATAGCAATAGTAGTCTCAATAATAATGGGATATTGAAAAATCCCATATGTTGAATGTGGCTGATTTAAAAATTTTAATCAGACAAAGGAGAACAAAACTTGCTTTATGGCATGAATGTTGATGTGATTTGGGGTGAGAGCTGAGGGATTGCTAGCTGATGGTGGGCAGCAGAATAACTCCCCTGGGAAAATACTATTTAATGATGATTATATAATATATGCCACGCTATGCTGAGACTTATTTAGAACTTAAAGCACAAAGGGTCTCAGTTAGGCCAATGCATGGGAAGAATATCTACAAGACTCTTTTATGACAAAAATTAGTGAAACATAGGAACAAATATTAAAGGAGAAAAACTAAACCACTGTTGGGCAAAGGAATCATAACCAATGAAGGGCATGACCTTCCTCAGCACAAATCAGGCCAGACAAGCTTAATTGTCTTTTTTAAAATAAGATTATCAAATTGGTGGATAAAGGAAGGCAAGTAGGGTTATAAGAGCAGGACTCTAGGGAAATGTTTGATACAACAATTATTATTTGTTTAAATTCTTGAGTTATAACTCCATTATTGGAGTGTTGTGAAAAATAATTTACCACAACCACATGAGGTTTAATCTCAGGAGAGGAAGCATGATTCGGTATAAAATCTATTCAAGGAGAATAGCAAATCGATATATTAAAAGGAAATGGTATATTTATGTCAAAAGGTACTGAAAATGTCTACAGAAATTTTTCATGAAAACACTAAAAGGAATAGATTATTTCTTGAACATGATAGAGGCCCTCTTTTAAACCAACAGCCAGTGTTTATTTAATGGTGAAACCTAGGAATAAGATAAGGATCTCTATTACCATCATTAATTTTTATTATTATTTGGAGACTTCTGATTAACCAGTATAATGTGAAGCCAAATATGGAGCATAAATATTGGGCAGTTATAATCTCCAAAGAGTTATATGAAATAAAAGATTATGAATATGACTTAAATATAATTGTGTTTAATATAAAGCTAGAAATATAATTAAAGAAGAAATCACAGTCAAAACATCAATAAAAGATATGAGTAACCCAGGATAATCTTAAAAAGAAATCTCTAAATTACATATAAAGAAAATTACAAATATAGCTGCAGTCTATACAAGTAAAACATATAAGGAAAATTAAAAACTTTATTGACATCTTTAAGGGTAAAACACGACTCTGGAAGAGATGATTGAACCTCATTTATTTATATGTGTAATATAATTCCCACATTTATTTATATGTTTCATGTAAATAAAATAAAATGGGAGCTTTGGGGGAAATTTAAAACATTTTTTTCTAAGGTAACATTCATTTAGAAAGAATAAACAGACAAGACTATCAAAGTAAATTAGAAACAACCACCCCTGCCACCACTACAAAACACATTATAAACTTAAGTAGGGCCGGCTCCGTGGCTTAGCGGTTAAGTGCGCGCGCTCTGATGCTGGAGGCCCAGGTTCGGATCCCGGGCGCGCCCCGAGGCACCACTTCTCCGTCCAGCCCGGGGCCGGGTCCCGCGTACGGCAACTAGAAGGATGTGAACCTACAACATACAACTATCTACTGGGGCTTTGGGGGGAAAAAACGAATAAATAAAATCTTAAAAAAAAAAAAAAACTTAAGTAAATATATGGTTTTGGTATAAAAATAGACAGCTGAGTAGAATAGAATAAATAGCCCAGAAATAATTGTTATTATTTGCACAAACGTCATGTAAAATAAAGTCATTGTAAATCAACAAAATTGTGAGGAGAAGGCTTAGTCAAAGTAGTGGAGGATAAATAGTTAGCAATTTGGAAAAAAACATGTATTCCTTTACCTCACATTTTATTCCAAAATGAATTTGAGATGGATTAAAATGTTAAAATGAAAAAATCAAACCATTGTTAAGGTAGAAAAAATAGAAATAAATAAATAGATTTTTGGATAGAAGACTATGAATTTACAAACGACTAAAAGTAATCATAAAGAAAAAAATGCCACTAAATTTAGTTTTATAAATATAAAAATCCTTACTTCATAAAGAATACCCTAGTCTATTTTTGATAAAGAGTTAATAACTTTACAATGTTAAAAAACAAGCCCATACAAATTCATCAGTCCTGGGCACAGGACATGAACAGACAATTCACCAAACAGGAAGTAGAACAAGTAAACAAACAGATGGGGAAATGCTCACTTCATTAGTAGTCAAAGAAATGTAAATTCAACTTAGATTGGAAAAAAAGTTGCAGTTTGTTTTTGTAGCTCAGGCTTCTGAAAAAAAGAGGAGGAGTAGAAGCAATTTGAGTCTTGGGATTTCTGTATGTTCCAGAACGTGTGAGATGTGGGCTAACAGGAGAAAATCGTGTCATAGTGACCTGCTAAATCCTACAGTTCTCTCCCTGAAGTTGTCCTGGGCACAGGGGGCTGGGTGGTAGGGGAAGGAGTGGGGGAGGGCAGCGCGGATGGAAAAGAAATCTGGCAAGCATGATATTATTTCCTTTTGTTACACTGAAGTAAAAATTTTAATAAACAGCTAAGAGTGGTATTAACAAATATGAAATATGACATCATCTTTCAATGATCACAGCACAAAACTTAAAAAAAAATATTCATTGATAGCAAGGGTATTGTGAACCTGGAATTTTGCTACCTATAACATCGTTTATAACATGGCATTAGCGGTTGTTAACAATCAGTTAGAGATGGTTAAAAGATTAGGGACTGCTCTCAACCATTAAAACGCATAACATTTATTGAGTACTATGTTCTAGGCGTTGCAGGAAGCGCTTTACATGGATTCTCTAATTCAGTTCTCACAGTGAGATATATGTTGTTATCATTACCTCATTTTTATGTAAGGAGAAATTGAGTTTCAGGGAGGTTAAGAGACTTGTAAAGATTACATTGCTAATAGACAACAGAGCTACAATTTAAACCTGTACATTCTGATAACAAAATTTACTCAATCATTATGGTATATGTAATATGAAGCAGCATGTTATGATATCATATGCACATTACTATTATGACTCTAAAAAGTGCACGAAAATTCAAAATGAAATACATAAAAATGCTGAGCGATGTGGTATTAAGGTGCTGGGATAGATAATACACCATTTTTCTCTTTTTGAAGTATTTAAAAATTAAGGCATACACTTTAAAGTAAGATTTTTTTAAAATTATTTTATTGAGGTCATATTGTCTTATAACATTGTGTAAATTTCAGGTGTATATTATTCTATTTCAGTTTCTGTGTAAAATGCATCCTGTTCACCACCAATAGCCTAGTTTTTATCTGTCACCATACATACGTGCCCCTTTACCCATTTTGTCCTCCCACCACCCGCTTCTCCTCTGGTAACCGCTAGTTTGTTCTCCTTATCTATGTGTTTGTTTGTTTATCTTCCACATATGAGTGAAATTATATGGTATTTGTCTCTCTCTGTCTGACTTATTTCGCTTAGCATAATACCCGCAAAGTCCCTCCATGTTGTCGCAAAAGGCGCGATTTTGTTCAAGTAAGGTATTTTTTAAATGAAGAACAACTGTCAGGCAATTAAAAATATTTGCAAATATTTTCCCATCATAAATTTGTCACACCAACAGGACACCTAGCAATCAACCTGGATTTAGGCTGATGATGAGTGTAACGTGGTCCCTTCAGGAATCTAAGAGCTAGTATAAGCCTCGATGAATTAGAGGGTTTCAACCTAAAATGCTTCTGGGATAAAACCTTTCCTGCTGTCTTAGTATGAGTATATACCAAACAATATCCAGCTAATATCTGGATATGATTTTACCAAAATAGGTCCTAATTTAAGATTTTGCTATTTTGATACTGACAATAACCAAAGCATGAGGAAGGTGACAATGATGATGATAATACCACTTACTGAGCATTTATTAAATGCCAGACAATGCACTGAATACTTTTCTTGCATTTTTTTGTGCATTCAGCTCTCAGAGTAACCTCACAATATTATTATCTCTATTTCATATATTTGCCAATGAGTGATATTTTTTCCTGAAAATACCATTATCTCTTTTCTCCAGTTTGGTTGTTTCTGATAAATATAAAAAGTCATGTATTTATCTTCATGACCAAGCACTGTGCTATTAGTGTTGGCAACCCCTGCCTGAATGCACTATACCTCCAACAGTCACAGATCATATTCAGTCTGGTTGGGTTTTAATGAAGAGACTGGCCAATTCCTGGGGTGCTCATTCTCTTCTGTCATGCATGAGCAAAATGGACCTCATGCCAAATTGCAAAATATTGAGGAGGTGGACAATTGATAGGAGATATGGAAGGGAGAGAATGAGGGAAGAAGGAGGAGAGGAAGGTAGGGAGAGAAAGAAGGAAGAAAGGAAGGAAAGAAAGAAGGAAGGGAGGAAGGAAGAAAAGAAAGGACGTGGTGTGAACAAAGTTAAAGCACACAATTATTAACAAGGTTATAGCATACAATTGTGTGAGAGTACTACAGGCTTAGTCAACCCAGTCAGGCATTTTGGGAACACTATGATGTTTGGGCTGCCTCCACAAGGCAAGCTGGAAAAATTCCCAGATTACCAAGCCACTAGGCAATGTTTTCTTGGTTGGCAGTATTCTGCTGTTCCCTTCTCAGTGCTGGAGAAGTGTGAAAAGTAGAAGGCAGCTGGGTGAAGGCCTAATGGTTCTCTGGAACAGGTTAGCAATAAACGAGTATGTCCAGCTTTGGATTTCACAGTTTTGGACAGAACAAAATGGAATTTTTTAAAGTTTTTAAATTGACTTGTGAAGAAAGGCAAAGGGTATCTATGTTGTTCAGCCTAGTAAAAGGAAGAGAGAACAGGGCCAATGCTAGGAGTAGCAGGGGCCAATCCACTGGAGAGTGGAAGCTGGTCCTTATTGCTATCTGGGTTATGATGTTGTTGTTGTAGTATTAAAAAAAATTGAATTCATTTATTTTATTGAATATAGTAAGCGTAGGACACAATATAGATCTCTTTGTTCTAATTAACAGAATGTCAAAGGATGTATTCTTGCTTTTAAAAATAGCGTCAAGGATAGCATTTTGAAAAAAAATCATTAAGCCCAAGTGATGAAGTAGAGCTGAATTTATCCCTGAGGCCACCACCACATTATAGCGTGAATCTAGTGCAAGGCTCCACAGAAGGGGGTCCAGAAATTCCATTTACTAAGGGACTACTTTTAAACATAGTTAAGGAGTCATCCAAGATAGGATGCTGAATAAATAGTGTGAAATCATTCTCATCCTTTAATTTCAAGCTTTAATGATACCTCCTATATGAAGACTTCTGTGGTTCCCCAAGCTAGACTTAAGTGGTCAATGTTGCTGCCATTTTGCATAACTTATAAAGACATATATCAAACTAAATATCAAACTGATATCCTTGCAACATTCCACTTCAACAACCCGTAATCCTAGAAACAGTAGCAGAATGCTAGAATCATCTAAAAATGGTCATCTTTCTAACATGTTCTTTCCATTTGTATAAATGTTTCTGAAAACACAAATGTTCAACTGATACTTCCTGCTACAGTTAGTCCATTCATAGCTTCCTATTTGATAAAATTTCTCTCTTTGTTTATACTCATCTATTATTATAGATGATCAATTCTTGCTGCTGTTTTTTATCTTAAATACTTTTGAATAAAAATTAAAGGCCCTTCATAATCCAGTCCTGTAAATCGCCCAGCTCCATACTTTGGATTTTCAATAGCAAAATCTGATCATTTATTTTCTAACAAACACCTACTCATCCTTTAATTTCAAGCTTTAATGATACCGCCTATATGAAGACTTCTGTGGTTCCCCAAGCTAGACTTAAGTGGTCAACGTTGCTGCCATTTTGCATAACTTATAAAGACATATATCAAACTAAATCTGCTGAGGACAGAGATAATATCTTCTTATCTTTGTGGGCTGGGTACCTAGCATGTTGTCTGGAACAAAACTCCATGACAACTGGCCTCCCATGGAAGTCCTAAAGCAGACAGAGCATGATTGGTGCTGAGAATGGTCTTCCACCCACTCTTGCTCTCAAATGAGGGCTGACTGGAGAAAGGAAGAGTAGTCCTCACTCAGGAAGTGGGGAGGCAAAGGATGGATCTCCATGTCTTCAGTGCTCTCTCATCTTTCATCTCATCTTCCTCCACGGGGACCAATGAAATGTGTATCAGCTAATCAGGAAATGCCTGAAATTGCTGTCGCTGTGCTGGAATTGTCAATATATCCCAGCATCCTACATGGATATGTTAGCCACTGTGGACAACAGAGCGGGTATGTAAGCTAAGGTAGGCAATTGCTCCCACAGCTGGGACCTGCACTTGTTTGACTTGCATGCCAGGGGCCCCAGAATTGCCAGTGGATTAGCTGGGCAGGTTTGCCCTAGTCATTTCATCAGTCTCCTAGCAAGGCAACTTTGCATTTTATGGGATTAAACATTTTTACCTCACTCACCGTGTTAAGTTGGCGCTTTGTTGTGTGTTTTAAGAAATGTTTTTGAATCAATAATTGGATACAAGGATGGGGTTAAGTACTCTGATTAGTCTAATTAATCTGAGTACCTTAAAGAAGGGACCTGTCATTCAACTCATTCTGATACTACACTATCTCTCTCTCTCTCTGAATATGTATATGTAATATATATATTATAGATGTCTGTGTATATGCATAACTATATATATTTGTATGTATATTCATATTTACATACATTTAAAGGTAGTCACAACATATTGTTGACTCCTGTTGAACTTATTGCTGATTTTCAGCCTTTCTCATGCATGGCACACTGCCAGATTTACATTCTGTCTCCTAAAGCACTTGCTTTTTTTTTTGCCCCCAGCTTTGAATCATCTGCACTTTTGGTGGCCTGCTCTCATGTCATCATTCAAACTCTTGATGAAAACAAGCATTCGAAGTTAAGTAATGAGGTGCCACACCACTAGAAGTCATCTTTCAGGCTGACATCAGTACATTCATCTAGGTCTTTATTAATTAATCTAATTTTTTTGGCGTATAACTTGTCTCTTTCCATGTTGTGCACCAGAAGCAAGGCCTTTTTGTTGTTCCAGATACCTTATGCCTATTGTATTTCCCTGATGTTCTCTGTAAAGAATATTGCTAAGGAAAAGATGCTGCCAGTCAGCCTTTGTTCTTGATGAACCCTTCCTTTTCTGCGTTTTCACAACACATCCATTTAGAAATGTGTTTTGAATCTTGCCGAGGGTTTATGTAGAGCTCATTTGTCTATCACTGAGGAGGTTGAAGACTGAAATGCCATTTGACATTTCCAGCCCTGGGTTTTCAGCTCTCACTTTGGTCTTGCCCCCAGGCTCATCCTACTTAGGGTTTTTCAAAGGCCAACATTTTGAGAAGTGGGATCAGAAGCTATTTATTCTTTCTTCCTTGGAGAACTAAACCAGGTACAATTATTCATTCATTTATTCAATGTTTTCAACATCTATTGAGCAGTTTCTAAAAGTTTCTGTACAGAGGTAAGACTTAGTAACTATCATTTAGGTATTTTCCAGGTACACGGACAGGACAATGGTTCTCAAAGTATGATCCCCACATTAGCAGTATCAGCATCATGTGGAAATTGTTAGAAAGGTAAATTTTGAGGTTACACCCCAGACATACTTAATCAGAAACTCTTGGAAGCTATGTTTTAACAAGCCCCATCCACTTGTATAACTATGGTGATGCACATTAAAAGTTTGAGAACTATTGGAATAAGACACATATGTAAGAAAATAATTATAGTGTTATATTGCTGTTGTTGTCAACATGCTTTGGGAGAATAGAGGAGTGACTAACCAAGAAAATGTAGGAGTGCATCATAAATCTGTGTGCCTTAGTCATACCTACAGGCAGACAAGTATAGTTAGATTTCACGGTTTCCCTTATGGAAAGAAAATCTCTCTCCGCTTGCCTGTTGATGTACATTATTTAAATGAGACAAAGTTTATTATTAAACCATCAGAAAATTAGTCACCTCAAAAAAGTTTTTGGAATGAGCTGGGGTAACAAAACAACAAACTGATCAACTAATCAGTTAATCAAAGAATCATAAGCATAGGAAGCGAAAATCTGATGAGATAACCTACTGAAAGTTAAGCTAAATTATAACCCATCTGTCAGCAACAGTAAGCTTTGAAGGCTGTCCAGTTGCTAGCAAACGGAGGCAAGTAGGGTACAAATGAGAAAAGCAAACTTGACTGCATGGATATTTCTCTCTTGTGTCTGTCCTCTTTGACCTCCTTACATAAGGTGGGAGTCATTGACTTTGCCCATCACCTTTATATCTTAGAGGGACATTGTTCCTGAGCTCTGTGATGCACTCGCATTCCTTGAATAATTTATGAAGACTTTTGTCCACTTTTTATTTCTAAACGGAGTCTGACTTTATTCATCTTTATTCTCAGATGATTCATTAATTGAAGTCTAGCTGTAATAGTCTTCCAGTCTTTTTTAATTGGTTGATGCAGAGTGTATAAGGTCTTACTGGCTTTCAGATTAAAGAATGACCTAACATTTCACTTGAACTATGGACAGGTTGCTTGTTTCACATTGGTGCGTGGTATCTAAGATCTTCATGCTCCAGCTTACTATTGGGGGGAGACAGAGGCCTCAGTGTTCTATGCTTCCTACACAGACCCTTCTCATATGACTGCTCTTGAGCTGTACCTACAACAGACCTCCATTTCAGCACTTATTCTTTCGTTTTTTATCTGTTTATATACCGGTCACCTCCATTGGAATTTGAGCATGCTGGGTTTTCTGTCCATTTCTCTGTGCCCAGCAATTAATACAATGCTTGACAGATGATTTGTTCCATAAGTATTTATTGAATAAATGAATGAAGGGTTGGATGATGAAGTGCATGATTTTTCTTGTTCAAAATCATGGCATACTTTCTGAAAAGTAGCCTCTGTATTTCCTAATAAACAATTACAGTAGAAATTACCACAGAGATTCAAGGCTATACTTTTACATCGTACTTCAGGTTACTTCTTGCATATGACAGAATATTTCATTTATAAAGAACAAAAGTGATTAGTTATGGAATACATACCCTGTGCTGTGCTAAATGCTTTACATTTCTTATCTCACTTTATATTCAAAACAAGCCAGAGTTTACAAGTCAGAATATCAATAGACATGTTCAATATTTTTAGTGAAACATTAGTTTTGGAAATCCAGGCTTAATTCCACAAACTCATCTTCTCATTTATTCCTTTCCTTCATCACTATCTTACTCTCCATCTTTTAATTACCTTTCTCAAGCTCTAGTTTATTTCTCTGCCTTAAGTTATTTCGACCTAACTTGGTAGATAAAAGTAGAATTTGAAGAAATAGCTACCCCAACTTGTGCAGAACACTAAGGTTTTATCCCTATGGCTGTGGTCCAAACAGGCAAAAAAGGAGAAGGGGTTGGTGTTAGTTTCCTTGGTTCATTTAATGGTTCTGTGGGTGGTGGAGACCCTAAAGATGCTGCTTTTCCACTCAAGGCCAATTATTAATGAACTACGGAAAATGAGAACTCATTCCACTTTTCAGTAACATTTGCCTCACTTGGGTACACATGGCCCAAATAGATAGATTTTTAAAAGCATTTTATTAGCATACTGAAAATTCCCATTAAATGCTAGACTAGAGAACTCACTAAGTCACACACTATATTGAAAACTGTCCTTCGTGAGACTTCAAAGGATAGGCCTAATACATTTTTCTCATCTCCAATATCAATGATTCTATTATACTTAGTGTAACTTAATTCTTTTGGTATTTCCAAATGAAAATTTATTTCATGCAGTGAAGTTTTTTAAAAGCACAAGGGGGTAAAATCACATTTAATGAAGGATGAGATGATTTTAAGTGCTACCGTGTGTTCCTAAAAGGAGTGGAATCATTCAAAATTTCTGAAGTACTCTGCCCTAAGCATTCTGATGATATAAGTTTTAACTGTCTTCAGAACCTAATATCTGAAAACTTTTTTTGGCAGGGAGGGTCTTCTGAGGATGAAACACACAAGTATCTTTAAGATGCCTATATTTAGTTGCACAAATAAATTGTACACGTTGTGAATGTAATAATTTTCATGTGGAAACAACAGCAATTATTTCAGTTTCTTTGGCACACAATATGGTTTTCATGAATCACCTTGTTTAGAATTTTGTCTCAGATAAAACAGAAAAATGCATTACCTCAGATAAAATTACGATTATTTTCTGTTAACAACAAGCATCGTGCTTTTTTGTGAAGCACACATACACAGACAAAAAAATCCCTCCTGCAATGATTTAATAGTTTTGGATTTTATAAAGTTTTATATCTTTTCTTTAACATTCTGGGTCAATGCCAAAGTTCAATTTCTACCATACCAGTTGTATTCCATAAAAAAGGTAAAAATCAATTGAAGTCATATATTTTAGAAGAGCATCTAAATGTATGGAAACATTATTAAATTAAAGCCTTTTTTTGTTTTTTCTGGCAGTTCTCCTCCAAATTGTGTCCAAACCACTTTGTTTCACTGTAGAATAAAGGAAGCTGTGTGTTTTCTTTTCTTGGCAGGTGAAGGTAGAACTAATACTGAGAGGAACTTCTTTGGTAGTGTATGGGGCTCTACGGAAACTGGCTAACTGATGACATCACCCTGAAAGGAAGAAACTCTCGAGGCCATTCCACTGGCATTGGAAATCCACACAAGCTGCTGTCCAGTTTGCAATTCCTCAGTACCAAAAAGCTTAGTGATAATGAAAAATAAGTAAATAAAAAGGCCTAATTCCAATACCAAAAGTAGTCTAGAGCTTTCTATAAGATTACAAGTGCTTCATGTAGATTAATGCACAAGCTCAATGATGCCTTGTTTTAAGTCACGTGTTTTTCTGCCATGGCTTTTCTGAGCCAGAGGGTAATTTTTTCATGTCCATAGGAAATATAAATTGATTTAGTTTAGCTTTCCTTTGCTCATGGAAAAAAAAAGTATATATGGCCTTTCAAATGAGCCAATGACTTCAGATAAGGTCATCCATTCAGCTGAAGCAAGATTGCTTTGAGAAGCAGAATAGCCCTGTATAGGGAGGCATGCGTTTTATCAGAAGTAGACTATATCTGGCTGCTTTGTGTGAAGTCCTTTAACTCTCACTCAAACAAAAACCAACCCTGGAAATGATGCATTGTACCAAGTGTCTACTAGTTTCAGACAACTAATGTGTGTGTATACACACAAACACACACACATGTTTATACACACACCTCTATGTATATATAGGTGTATATAAATGTCTACATGTATGTATATACAAGCACACACATTCTTTTCTATCTCTGATATAGCTAGAAGAATAAACTTACCTTTCTATAACCATACATAAGCTATCATTTGTCAAAGTGCATGCAGTTAAACTTGTTGTAGCATTTACTTGAAGGGAAAAATACATTAAAAAAAAATCTTCCAAGTAAGCAAAACATAAACTACAACTAAACTATCAGTACATGAATTAATATCTTCATACTATTGCTGATTATAAATATTTAGCAATTTTCCTTTGGTGAATCCTTAGAGAATATTGTTTCAAGGGAAAACAGTAGCCCAAACTGCAAATATTTTAAAGATAATTTTATTGTTGTTGCCAAATACTGTATTTATTGAATCTCCAAACATATATTTGTGCATTCTCTCCATCTTTCTGTCCCCATCTCTCTTCTCTCTGTGTATCGCTATCTGTCTCTGTCTCTGTGACTGTCTGTCTGACACACACACACACACTCCTACGAACATTAATTTTCTTTCATTACTATTCCTTTTCACTTTATTCAGACTAAGGGCCAACATTTGTCATTTTGGTTCTTGCAACAAATATATTTATATAAGATGTAATAATGAACATATATAGAAGATTCAGATTTTCTTGTGGGCAGGAGGAAATTATCTTGCAGGATTTTTTTGTGGTGACAGAGAAGGTTTTATAAGGGAATTATGCCTGAAAAAAAGTCGAATAATAACAATGAGCTCCCCAAGTGGATGGGCACGTAGAGATGTCAGTGAGCACATTTCACGCATCAGTGAAGTACACTCAATGGGATGGAGGGATGAAAAACAATGGCGTGGTGGGAAAGTGGAGGCATAAAGGCAGTGGGACAGACTGCCAACAGTTCTGTTATTTTAGGAATGTAAATGTGAAGAAGAGACATTAAAGACAGAGGTTGAAGTCGTTAGGGATCAAATGGGAAAGGTCTTTGTATGCCATTGATATAGTGTTGGCTTTATCTTATACATGGCAGAGAGTCATTAAAAGATTTTTAATAAAGGATTGACTTATCCAAATGTACATTTAGATCTATCACTCTAGACGATGTATGATGAATAGAGAGGAGTGGGGCAAAGAGACATACCAGGGCCTTAATCAAGGAAGTGGTCAATGGAGGTGGAGATAGCTAATCTTTTTGAGAGATATTAAGGAGACAAAATTGATAAGACTTGGTAAATGATTAGATAAGGGGAAAGAAACAACAAGTTTAGAATTACTGCTTGGTTACAGGTTTGTTCACACATAGGGAAATTGGTGACATTTAACCAAGATAAGAGATATGTGAGGAAGAATAGAGTTAGCCAGAAAGTTGCTAGATATTTTGAATTTTTGTAGACTATAAGATAATCAGTGGTTATATGGGTCTAGAACTCTGGAGAAAGTTAATGGTAGGAGAACTTATAAATCATAAGCATTTGGAGGCTAAGATCATCTCAGGAAAATACGTAGCATAAAAAGAGAATAGAACTTACGATAAACCACTAGGGGTACATCAACACTTAAGGATAAGTAGGAGAAGAGGAGAAATAGAAATGATCAAAGAGGTAGAAGAATGAAGAGAGTCTTATATCACAGAATCCAATGGATGAGAGGTTTTCAAGAATCACAGACTTGAAAAGAAGTGACTAAAATTCATTAGAAGTCTAAAAACATAGATAAAGATAAACTTTAAATATCGAGGCATTTCATATTATTCTGCTTCAAAGGAAGGTTAGTTGAATCCGCAGCCCAAGTGTGAAATTCAGGTTAGTAAAAAAATATTTCTAGGTTAAATCAGAGGCCAGAGAGCTTAAGAGATTGACAGAGAAATATCTTCTTGGTGTATATTAAAGGGTATGTGGTCCTAAGCCATTGAAAAGCATAAAGACAACAATAGTAAAGCAAGAAAACTAGGTAGAAAACCTAGAATCTGTATAAATAAGTTCTGCATTTAATTTTACAATCCTTTGTTTCACCACTCTCTGGTGACAGAGGTTTTGTAGGGTTTCTGGCATGTTACTATAAGTATTTGCGCACAGAACCTGCTTCTTTGAATAAAAGTGATTTAAAAGGATCGCATCTTGCCACACTGGATTTACTATTTCTTTTTCTAGAGCCATATGTGTCACATCCAGGAAAGTTGCTAGTAAAGAGCTCAGGAAGATGCTGGAGATGCATGAGATTCCTTCTACCTACATGATTTACTCTTTAACATTACTGTAGGAACCAGTTTACTTGTTATTCAAAAGTAGGAAAAGATAGGATATTTATGATGACTAAAAGAGCCCGTCCCCAAAGACTCTCATAAATATTTTCAAGAGAAAGGTCTGAGAATACCTGTTGAGAACCAACATATGATCCTTAACATCTTGCTTATCCAACAGAAGAGAAGGAAATTCACTGGAGTAGCAGAGAATAGAAACTACTATTCTTTAAGAACCAATAGGGAGGGCCGGCCCTGTGGCTTGGTGGTTAAGTGCATGCGCTGCGATGCTGGTGGCCCGGGTTCGGATCCCGGGTGCGCATCGAGGCACCACTTCTCCGTTCATCCTGGGGCCGAGTCCCACATACAGCAACTGGAAGGATGCGCAGCTACGACATACAACTACCCACTGGGGCTTTGGGGGGAAAAAATAAAATAAATAAAATCTTAAAAAAAAAAAAAAAAAAAAAAAAAGAACCAATAGGGAGTCACGCCCACTGCTAATACTGTCCATATTTGCTACTAGACACATTTAGCCTTTAAAACAAGTTTTCAAGATATTTTACCCCATTTTTCAGTGAAGAAACTAAACTTTAGGAAAATCAGGTAATGTGTTAAAAATCAGATAGCTAGTCAGTGACAGAGATGTCATTCAAAGTCAAATGACCCAATGTCAATGGTATGGTTTAAAACCCAGCACATTTCAGCTAAGGTTGAATAAGTACAAAAGTTGAATCAGGGCAATAAAATGTAGATGTCATCACAATCATGCTTGTGGATATTGTGGTCATCAAACGAAGAAACTCCATTATTGTTCCCAACCAATATTACTAGATAATTCAGTGCCATGAAGAGATGTCTTCTATGCACAAAGCTGGATTCTCTCACTTCTTTTATTCAAGAAAGAAGAAAAATATTTGATTTTCTTTAGTCTTGATAAAAATAAACATAACAGAAGTGAGGATAACCATGATGTAAAGAGGGAGGATGGCATATATAACTAATAGTTTATATGCAATTTGAGGAGAGTGTGAGATATTTATTACACACGAAGCGAAGTGCGAATGAAATATTAGTGTCCATAAATTGCATTCATTGCTCTCCCTATACTGTGACAACTTTTCACCTCGTGTCTATTTTCTATACCACCAGGCTTTGCTTTGGTTTCCACCTTGGTTCAGGTGTGACTTATTGTCTAAACCAGGACTCATCTTCCAACTCATGACTTTCTGCCTTCCTTCTGGCTTGACTGTTTGACTGACTTAAGGCAATTGGACTTTTTGTTAGAATTTCATACACCTCTTTGGCAGATGTCCCAGTGGGAAGCCCAGTTAGTCTTGGTCCAGTACATCTCCACCTGAGCTCCTGCCTCAGGTGGATCAGCTATCAGATAGGATGGAGAAGCAAATAAAGGCAAATAAATGCAAGGAACAATTGGTTATTGCAATCCAAGTCTCAGATAAGTCACAGATTTGAAATATTCATTACCAGTATCCTATTGTTCCTGATGTGAAGAATTCTGGTGACTGACTATAAGAGTATGCTTAGAATTTTGCAGTTCTTACTGTTTCACTCCTGTTCTTTCATAGTTATGCAGATAATAAAAGGCACAGTTTTAACCTTTTGAGAACTCAATTATTTTACCACATTTTATGTTATGAATGGTGGGATCTGGACAGCAGAGTTAAAAATCCATATCTGCCAATCTAATTGTCCTACGCTTGGGTCCATCACATTGAAAAGGATCAATTTTCTACTCCTTTTGTAACTTTACTCTTACCTGATGTTACTCATAGAGTGAAAACATAAGTTAAAAGTTTGGTTGCAGAGAAGACACATGAAGAACTGCACTCAGAACATGGAAACAGGTCAAGGTATAAATGATGGGTTTCCACTCTGGTTTAAATAAAAGAAAGCATGATCCTGGACCAAGGCAAAGCCATAAAAATAGAAAATTTCAGGGCTCATCCTTTCATTGTCCTACTCAAAATTTCATCCCTCCTATGTTTTTCCTTCGGTCTGGCTTTCTGTTGGTTTTTAGAGTGGTGGGAGGCAAGGGACAGAGTGAAAGGGAAAGAGAGCTGTAATGATAAATGATTTAAGACAAAAACACAGCAGAGACAAGTGCTGAGGAATGAGTTAAGCCCTCTTCAGATACAGAATCTAAAAATGATTCACCCTCACAAAGAAACAGGTCTTTCACCAACAATAAATGCTCTTAGAAAAGTCATTTGTGATGCAGTTTACTTGAAGAGTTTCTTCATTTCATATTAGAAATAGGGAGGCATTAATACAGTAGACGTTTTCAGAAGGGCCTGAGGAAAATACTAGAAATATTTACAGGCTTCCATTTTTGGGCTATTGTTTCCTCAATACGATATACAGAGGCATTAATTTATAAGCCAATGTGTATTTCAGAAAATCTCTTAACTTCTCAAGTAAGAAAGTTACCTCTCTGAATTGGGGGGAAAAAAATACAACTCTTTTACAATGTTATTGCTACACAGGGATAGTATTTAAATGAGTTGATTGGTTAGCAGTATACCGGATGACTTTTGTCATCTATTTGACCAAATGAACCAATTGTTCAGGCCTAGGCTTAATATACCTTTGAACTGTCTGGTGACTACTCCTGTGTGAGAATTCCACTCAGTTGATAGCCCTGCAGTCCCTCAGAGGGAGGGTAATTTTGTACTAGAACAATTTTTTTTAATTGTCAAACTTTATGGAAAATTTGTTATGTATAGACATCTCCAGAGAAAAAATTATTCAGCTGGATTACTGTAGGATTGACTCATTAATAGCCTAATTTGAATAATGACTAAGTTACCCTTTAGCATGCTTGCCTGTAGCAAGAAGATTATTGAAGTACTACAGAGAGCCTCTTTTTCCACGATTAAGCCAAAGTTTCCTATTCTTGATATTTTTGGCTGTCAAGAATACTACACATTATTAAATTTTGTCTTCTTGTTGTAATGTACTTTTTTTATGTCAATAATTACACCCAATGTGTAATAGCCAAATGACTTAGGCTATTCATTTTGCTTAGTAAATCTCTACCAGTATATAAATATATATAGCAAGTGTATAAACGCTGATGGAGAGAGAAGAATCCATTGTGGTAAATACAATGAAGTGATATGCATGTGTGTCTGGAATAATATAACAAGAAAAGTGGCAGAGGGTCCTATAGGTTGATAATCCCAAACATAACAGGGTTACAATGGTAAAAAAACAGGAAACAGAACCTGCATAATTAAGGTGTTGAGATACGTCTAGTAAATTAGGTATATCCACTCAAGGGAATATTTCTTGATCATTTCAGAAAAGGTTTTAATAACATGAGAAAAATTTTATATCTAAGCAAATTTTAAGAAAGTGTAACAAAATACTAGCCATATGTGATCATTTGAGTGATCAAAGAATGGGCATTCTTCTCCCACTTCTTTGAGTTAAAAAATAGCAAGAAAAAACACAAAGAGTATAAATTCTGTGAGGACAGGTACCTTTTGATCTGTACTGATCACTACTCTCTTCCTTCAAAAAATGAAAATGTATATTATATTTTTTGAAATTATCCTCCATTAAAAAAATTTTACATATAAATTTGGAGACCCCTATTTTCTCATCTTGTGGAGAAGTTGGCATAATGATAGGAGGACAATGTAATCCCATCTAATGACTAAAGTTTGGTTGTATTTCCAACTCTAAGCTTTCTAATACGTAAAAAAAAAAAAAAAAAAAGCCAGCTGCAAAAGTTATAAGATTAACTTTGAATATAATGAAAAGAATTCTTTGGGAGATGCAAGGATTTACCCAGCTCTTAGTTTTGAAAAATCTTCTCATGTGACCCTTCATAGAGAGAGGGGACAAAGGGTGATACAATGAAAAAAATCATGCTCAGAAACTTCCCTATATTAAATGTCAAGGTGAGATTCCTACGGTGTTTTACTATAGGAACGCTTAACGAAAGCTGAGGACACCACACCAAAGTATCTTGGAGAAAGCAACCCCACAGAGGGCCAAAAGATACCACTTCATGTTGAGCTTCTTTAGATGCGTTAAGCCAGACATAGTGTCTATTAAAGATCGAAGGAAGAATAGACTTTATATCCTTAATTAAACATAGACCAGGAGGACCAAGGGCTTTCCAGGAAGGGAGGGCAACACTAAGAGGAATTTGTTTCTGAAAAAAATACTGTGAACTCTACTAGAGCAGAGAATTATTGTAGAAGAGGCAGGAAGAAATTCTAAAGTTAGGTAGGGATCTTCACAGTGTTGTCTCTGAATAGGTTTTCTTTGAGGGCACAAGATTTCTCAATTGCTTTGTGTTCATTCCAATGCCTTGCATATAATAGGTGGTTAATAAATGTTTGTTGTATAAAAAATTAGGGAAAATAATGTTTTTATAACTTTTGGTCTTCTAAAGGAAGTTTCTATTTCACTCTTGGGTATCTGAAGTGGAAAATCTGATTGACAGGGCAGATTGCTCATTTTTCTTACTAAAGAAGTAGAAATTAATATTTATTTATTCATTCAACAAACATTTATTGAGTGCCTCTAATGTGCCAGTCCCCTTCGTGATGCAGTGATTTATAACACAGAGTCTTTGTCCTTAGAGAGCACTTTCCCATGGACTTCTTCAAGGCTCTGGGCCACCCTGTGTAGAATCAATCAAGTCCTAGGCAAGAACTCTGACAAGATTTGTCAAATTTAAAGTGGTGAAAATAAACCATAAGGGCTAGCAGAGCCATATTTTCTCAGCAAGAACATAGTCCAACCCCCAATCAGGGTAAGTTTGAGTACTACTGAGAGATTACTTTTCTAAAAAGCACATTAGAGTATCCCAAATGGCGTTATAATATTTGCACTCAGCAGTCTCCAAAATGGCAGCTTTGAGACTGGGAGATCAATGGAGCTCCACTCAGAGGGAATAATGCACACTGTGAGAATGTAGCCTAGCGTATCATCTAATGAATGATGCTCAACAGAATAACATACATTTGAGTTGTCATTGTGGTTTGCTGTCTTTCTTTCTCTCTCTCTTTCTCTCTCTCTCTCTCTTTCTCTCTTTCTCTCTTTCTTTCTTTTCTTCATATAAAACTAAAGGGAAAACAAGATAATGCAACTAACATTGCTCAACAGTGCAAAATTGTCTCTTTTTCTCTTGTCTTTTGCATTCCTCTTTTATCCACAGATTTACTACTCAATTTTTCCACGTAGATATTAGGTAAGTAGACTTTCTCTCCAGGGTGCATTAAAATGTTTTTGGAATGCTTTGGGCTAAATATTTTTTTCCTTACACTATATCTAGATTGAAGAGTGGATATGAAAGATAAGGGATGCCAACTTGTTTTTATTGGACACACTAGCAGTGTATTTTCTTTTTTGCTTCCTCCTTCCCTCCCTCCCTCCTTTCCTTCCTTCCTTCCACTTATTTCTTTTTTCCTTCTTTTTAATAAATATTTATAGATCATTTTCCCAGGTACTGGAAATATAGACATGAAAAAGATAGGCATGATTCCTGTTCTCATGACATTTATATTTTACTTAGAATAGACAGAAAGTAAGCGCATTTATAAAAAGAAAGTAAGAACAATGCAGAAAACAAAACTAGATAAAATTACAGGGAATGATTCTGATGAGCAGGATACTACACCATATTTGTGGTTGGGAAATGTCTCTTTGATGAAATAATACTAGAACTGACAACTGAATGACACACAAGGAGAAAACCGTCAAGCAAAGATCTGGGGGCAGAGTTCTGAAGAGAGGAAAGGGCAAGTTTAAAGGCCCTGTTTGATTTGTTCAAGGAATAGTAAAATAGCTAGTGTGAGTGAAGCTTATAGCAAAAAAGGAAAGCGTGCTATGAGGGGAAGTGAGAGAAGTAGGCAAAGAGTAGATAATACAGAGTCTTGGAGGCCTTGATGAATGTCCAGATTTTTTTCAAATGGAAAGTAATTAGAGAGTTTTAAGTTAAGATGTGACACAATTTGAGCTATTATAAAATGATGACCCTGGATGCTGTGTGGAGAAAGGATTATTATCTACTATAGAGGTGAGGGATGGCTGTGAAAATAGATTCTGGATAAATTTCGGAGGTAGAGTTAAATGGACTTGCTGATGGATTGGCTGTTGGAAGGATGAAGGAAAGGGAGGAATCTAGGGTGACTCAAGTTTTTGGAAAAAGTGAATGGTGGTTTCTCTTACTGAGTGTGGAAGACTAGGAGTGAAACGGGGTGGGAGTAAGGGGGTTTACGAGGTAAATAAGTTCTGCTTGGGGGAATGCTCAGTTTGCGATGCCTATTAGATATTTAGGTAGAGACGACAAGCATGCAGTTGGATATACAATGCTAGATCACAGGGGCAAGATCAAGGCTGAAAATAGAAACCTAATCATAACTCCATGAGGCTAGTCCTGAGCCCTCCTCCCACACACCATTTGGGGTGGTGATATACTTGCACTCTTTCTCATCTTTTCCCTTTTATGATTAGTGGCAGAAGATTGGAGAAAACATTAGGAATACAGCCTAAGTCTTCATAACCAAACAAAGTAATTAGTAATTTCTAATGACCATGACTTGATGAGTGCCATATTAATGACTTGATTTAGCTATTCACATAGCAGAAATCACTGTGAATTGTCCGGAGAGTTCCTTTCACACCTACTGGAAACTTATACCCAGATCTCTGTAGACGACTGTAATCTAGTGGAAAAAGAATGGGCAGAGCAATCATGAGTCTTCAATAAATGCTTAAACCAGATCCAGGAACAAATTTAGTCTAAAATATCTTGCTTCCTAACTCATCCTTTCTCCCACATACATACATCTTGACTTGCAAAACTATACTTCATTTCATGAGGAATTCTGTTTATAAATTGGTCCATATAGTAGAATAATATGTATATAGAGATGGTTTGTAGAGCTTCTCTTTGAAAGTGTAACCAGAAATGTATTTTATTTACCAAAGAGCCATCAGTTTTCCCAGAACAGATTACACAAAATGAATGAATGAAATATAACATCTAAACAGCTGCTATTGAAATTTAGGATTTAAAACAGAACTTGGATAATTTTCTCCTTTGAAGAACATAGGTAAACAAAGATGGATCGAAACTATAGACTGTAAGCTCTATGTGGACAGGAGCCATTTCTGTCTTGTTCATCGCTCTCTCTCTAGTCAACCTTGCAGCATAATGCTTCACAGTGACAGATGCTCAATAAATATATCAGGAATGAAGTAATCAAGTGTAAGTATTAAGCCAGTACAGTCATTTTTAAAGCCTATTTATTATTCTTGGTTAAGAAAGTGTCTGTATTCATGCATAATCTGGCCTCGGTTTGTATATGTCATGCACCCTCTCTCCCCCCATCTACACAGATTTGTTTTTAATCTTTTTAGGAGAAACAAAGGCCCTTCCATCAGGGCTTTTAAATATGCTATTTTCCTTTCCCTGAATTCTTTTCCTTCTTCCTGCTCCTCCATCCTCTTTCTCTAGTCAACTCCTGCCCATTATTCAGATTTCAGCTCGAGCATCACTTCTTCAGGGGACTCGCCGTGACCCCACTGAGTAGATCTTTCTTCTACCACCTGATAATTTTCCTGTACGGCACTTATTTAAAATTTGAATTATACATTGGTATAATTGTTTGATTGATATCTTGCTTTCTCATGATAATGTAAATAGTTCTGTTTTGCTCTCCACTTTATCTAGGTGAGGATAGCAGTAGGTGCCTAATATAAATCAAGTGATTTATGATTTCCGAAGTGATAAGAATTAAGGAATCTCTAAAATGCAAGAAGAAAACAAGGCTGTTTTATTCAGGCTGATTTTTAACTGTACTAATAGAAATCAATAAAACTATCAATGAAATTTTCGGAAAGAAAATGTAACAGATACCGTATCTTTGAAAAATTTAAAGAATACAAAAGCAGCTTTTCCACTGCACACATATCTGTTTTTGAACTGGGATTATTCGGAGATTCAGACTAAATTTAATACAACAAAAATATAGGACATCATCGGCTTCTGGAAAATCTAGATTCAATGCTTGTACTTTCCCTGAGCTCACAGGGCATGCAGTGGCATCTTTGACTTGGTCATCAAGGCATATTCATTTCAAGAGGGGCGAGGTCACTGCTTTCTCTCTTTGCATCTTATTCACGTGATGTGGGAAAAATATTCTCATACCTGCTTATGAAAAATCTGTCTTTTCCCATATTGCCTTGGAAATTCACCCTCTGTCACACAGTTTTAAAAGTGTAAAATTTACCGTTTCCATAAATTAGCTTTTATGATTATTTTTTAAAATTATGTTGACAAGAGAATTAGAGGTCTAATTTCTACACTTGGGGGCTTCATTCTCCTAAGTAATAATGGCTAATATTAATAAGTGCCTTTTAGTGTAATAAGTGTAATAAATTATAGAAAAATGATTGTTACTCAGCATTTGCTAATTTACTTTATTATCACTCCATATTTCTATAACATTTTAGTGTTTATCGAGCACTTTTCCTTATTTGATTTTCACAAGAGCATTCTAAGCTATGCAGAGATTAATATCCTCATTTTGTAAATGAATGAATTAAGGCTTAAGGAGTTTAAATAACTTCAGAGGCATAATAGTTAGTGAAAAGGGCATGCACGTTAGAGTCAGGAGTGCTGAGTTTGTATACGGATTTTATTAGTTCCTGACTATAGAACCTTAGGCAACTTACTCATTAAACCCCTACCTCCCATCCCCACCCACTCCCTACCCCTGCCAAGCTTCATTTATTTCATCTGTAAAATAGTGGTGTTACTATTTATCATCTCATATCATTGTTGTACAGATTAAATAACAAGACATGTATGAATTTTTAAAACATTATCCAAAATGGTGCTAAGATTTTTTACGAAGTCCAGTATTTTTTCATAACATCATGCTACATAACAATGAAGGGGTAAAAAAAATTGAGATATATCCTAGCAAATAAGCTGGAAACTTTGAAAGAAACAGCTAGTAAAAGGATGAAGATGGATGACTTTAGTAGATCCAGGGTTTAGCAAAGCAATCAACTGAATGTAAAGGAGCCTAGAATTAAAACTCACAGGGCTGAGGGAAGCAAGTGCTGTATTTTCAGATTTACAACCTAAAAACTGAAGACAGAGAGAATCTGGGAGCCTGATCACAAAATATTAGTCTTTATAGCCTATGAATATAAACCATGAGACAAAAGATAAGACTAAACATGAACAATGTCCAAAGACTCAGTGTCCTTCCATCAGTTTGTCCCTTCAGGCTGAAGAGGTGGGAACCTGGGAAGGCGAGTCTTGCTGTGTTTACACTCTTTCTCATGAGGTCCTTGGATGTGAGTAGCCATTATCTAGCCATCTCTTGGACAGATGAGCTTAAATACCTTGTACCTTAGATGAAAGGAAATCTGTGATTCTTAATGGACTTCAAAAAAGAAAACTTCTTAATGCTCCCTGAAGACAGACTGAAGTATCCCATTGAGAAGCTGTTTAGAAGGCTTCTGTCAGAAGATACTCTAGCACACATCATCCAATAATGCTGAGGAAATAACCAGGCATTCCTTCACAAAGAATTGGATATGACCCTCTCACTTCTTTCTCCTTATTCTTTCTAATTTTTGGAGTCCTCTCATTCAAAAACAATTAGTTTCAAACTTAGTAATGTGTCCAAGGTCATACAGTAAGCAGAAAAGACAGAAGTTGAATCTATGTCTGGCAAGAATCCCATATTGTTTTCATTGATCCACACCCTTTCTTGATGCGACTTGAGAATCTTTTTTTTCCTTTTTCCCCTGAAAGGAGCTAGCATTTTGCAAGGTATAACCTAAGCCTCAATGAAGTTGTAGGTTGAATTTAGTATGCTTAATTTTTTAACGTTCCTGTTAGAGATGATACCATTTCCCTTAGTTCATTTTAAATCTAATTGAGGAGAGCAATTGTATAAATATTAGGAGTGGGAGTGCGGGAAGCATTTGAGAATTGTCCTGGAGTGCTATCTCAGGCCCTTTTATTTCTACTCTCTGAAAAACCATTACCCAAAGAATAATTTCATGTCAATTGGTAAGCATTTGGTTAGGGTTCCTACTCAAGATTAAAAAAATAATACCAGGAGGAAAAAATATGCAACGGTGGCAATAAGAAAACATTTTTCCTAAATTTGTACAAGATGAGGCTCTTAGGCAGTTGTCAATGTTATCTGTAGATATGCAGAGCAATGGTCTAATCCCGGGCTTACAAAGACTGAGACAACATCAGGCCTAGAAGGAGTAGGTCACTATTCAACAGGTAATGGCAGATAAAAATCAGCCCTTATTGCCCACAAAACACCTGTGAGAGTTCAGAAGCTGCTGTGTGTGTGAGAGCAGGCAGAGCTGCGGGCCCAGAGTGAACCTGCTTCTAATCATCTCACATCTTCCCATGGAAGGTTCTGCATGTTGTTGTCTGCAGTACACTTTCTGGGGCTGCATTGCTTTCTTTCCTGAATGCCAGCACAAACTATGTTCCCTTATGGACAACTATACTCCTTCACTTTTTTCTTATCAAATTAGGCACATGAAGTACTTAGTAGTTTACTTTTGGGGCCGTACATCCAAACAAGTTTATAGAATAAGAGAATATACATATGTGAGAAAGTATTTGAAATTCTGAAAATTGTATGCCAAGTTTCAACTGAATATAACTTGAAATGCATAAGACATAAAAGCCATGAAAATTGGGATTTATTAAAGCATAGAAAAAGTCTGTCTGCTGTAATGGTAAGTAGCAAAGAACATTACAGACAGTAACTGTGAATGTCTGGCATGTATTTTTTCCTATAAAGTTGCTTTTCCTAAAATCAATATTTTACATCCTTTAGAATCTTTCTGAAAAAGACGAAGGGAGGACCATGATATCTGTGAGACAGCCATGGGTTAAGTGTCACTTAATATTCTGATTTTAACTGGTTAAATCAATCAGCAAACAATTGCTAAGACCCATCTGGTAAAGGCATGGAGCTAGCTGACCTGAGGAATACAGAAGTACACAATGTCCTTGCAAAGCTTGCAGCCTGCTTTTGAAGCAAGATATAAGAATTCAAAAAAGGAATTGATTCTACAAGACAAGATAGAATAAATTCCAAGTAAGTGGCACAGACAAATGTTGTATGAGTACAGGAGAAGGAAGTCTGTCTTTGGATGGGGCTGTATGATGTAAACGGGAGACTGGTGATGGGCTGGTTTCAAATAAGGTCAGTGGGAAGGGGGTCTGGGAGGGGACCAGGTGATGAGAGGAAAGACAGCAGCTATACTTCAACCCTTGTTCTTTCTCTCATTCAATCCATGTTTATCGAGAACCTACTCTGTTTCTGGTAGTGGATTAGGTACCAGGAAATACAATGTTCAACAAGATATACATGGCCATGCATTTGAAGTACTGATTTACAGAGGTTGTATAGCATGTGATTAGGAGTTTAGGCTCTGAGGGAAGAAGTGTTCATCCTAGCTTCATCATTAACTAGCTAAGTGACCTTGAGCATGTTCCTAACACTCTCTAAGATTTATTTCCCCTATCAGTGAGATGAGACTGGTAATTGAAGTTTCTTTGTAGGGTTACTCGGGAGGATTAAATGAAATAACACATATATAGTACTCACATAGTGCCTGGCTGATAGTAATTACCCAATAAACTCAAATCCAGGTCTGCTGGACTCCAAAGCCCATGCTCTTTACCACCATGTTATCTTACTCGCACAGTCTCATACCGTAGTTCTTCCGTGCTATTGCTCTTCCTCTTCAATCCTGCAACTTTTCCAACACTCCTTCTCAGATTCCTCATTTGATACTCACCCATTTAATGCTACACTTCCCAGAGGTTCATGCTTGACCCTCTTCTCTTACTGCATGTGTTTTATTCCTGGACACCCTCTCCTTCTCACACAGTTTCAACTACCATCAGTTGACTGATGATTACCAACTGCTAATCTGTAACTTTATCCAAGGCTTCTTCTGTGAGCTCCAGAACCACAGCATTTTTGAACATGTCCACACTGTCATCCCAAAGCCACTTGAAATGCATCACATTCACCTTTTTCTCCCTTTTGGGTTCTCTCATTTTTTGAAGACATTGCTCTCCAATGAGGCTCCAGGCACTAACCTTGGAGTCAACCTAGACTTTTTCCTCCTCCTTGTCTTTCCACCTCCCATCAATCATCATGTCCTGCAAAATATTCTTTACATATTTCTCTTCAAATTCATTCCCCTTCCTCTAACATTCTTGCCGTTTCACTCATTAAAGTTCCCATCATCCCAGAAATTCTCATTTGCAGGTGCCGTGTGGAGGCCATGCATCTGCATCTATCTGAGCACAAGTGTGTTCAGAGGCCCAGTCATCAGAACCTCTATCCTAGACTGGTCCCTCTCCTTCCGAGCTTGCCCTTCATCAGTCTGTCCTTGATTTGGATAACACGCAAATCTGACTGTGACATTCCTGTGCTCAAAAATCGTCAAAGGGTCCCTAATATCTACAGAATAAAAGGACCCAATTTGAACTGTCCATCATGCCATGCAAGGCTCTTGGTGTTTTCATCCTTCCCTGGCAGTCTAGTCCTATTTATTGCTACTGGCAGTCTGGGTGGTGCCAAAGAGCAAGCGTCTGGCAGAGACACTGCCTGGGTGCAAATCCTCGCAATAAGGTGAGGTTGGTAACTAACAATCAGCTATGAAGTTCTTGTGATGATGAATTGACTGATGTGTATAAAAATGCAGAATATTGCTTACTATGTAGTAAGCATTCATTACATGCTAGCTATCATTGCTTCTAGCCCTCCTTGCAGGCCCAACACTCAATTTATGTTCCATCACTACCATCTCTGAATATTTTTAAAATATTTGTTTTGTTTTTCTCTCCCACTCCCTACCCCAACTTGATTAACTGACTAAATCCTTCCATTCCTATTTCTTAAACACTAATATAAACGTCATCTCATTTTTGAAGGCTTTCTTGACTCAACCCATCAGATTTAAACACTTTTTCCTTTACGTCCATTGCTGCTGCTTTAATTCTACCAAATTATTTATATGTATTTTTCCTTTTGTACACTAAAAGTGTCTAGATGTCTAAAAAGACCAGCTATGAACTAGACAGGGGCATAAGATTCACCAAAGGAACTTTAAAAAAATATCGCTCTGCTTTCTCACATGGCACATCTTAAATTGGGAGAAAGGGCATACAATACTAACTAACATACAATCCTATGTAACCACTATTGGTGGAAATTTTTTAGGGTAGAACTTTGAGATACAACAGAGTTTTCCAAGTTTTCCAAGATTGTCTTGTTTCCCAACCCTCACTGGCAGTTCTAGTATTCCATGCAACCCCCAGAACTAGCACACTGCCTAACCTATAACTTAAAACATTCTTTACAGTATTTCAGGCTATTCAAACTCAATGTTTACAGCTAGAGCTTACTCTTGTTGTGCAAAGTTATATTTCAACTGCATTGAGTGGGGGGGAGAAATAGAGTTTTCTTGTATGTATTTTGCTAGATTTTGTGTCATTCTAACGGATATGTTGCAGGTAAAGAAACTGCGAGAAGATTTCAGAAACCGAAACTCAGGTATGGTCCCTCAGAACATCTACTGGAGTCTTGAGACTTTGTCCATCAGATATTTGAGATGATGCAAATTCTGCTCCACCGCCAGCAACTTCACGTTGGCCTCCAGGCATCTACAATGTGGCATCCTTCACGCTGCCATCCAGGCTCAAGAGTTCAGTTAAGGAAGGACAATCAGCGCAGGTGAATCAGGGCAAGCCAGACCCAGCACCGACGTGTGCACCTAGTGCAGATCTTTGCTGTGACTCTTTCTTCTATGTAACCTGTTGAGGCTGTGCCTTTGAGGTTAGAAGCAGCACAAGCCTTTGGACAACTTGTGTATATGCCTGTATGACATCTCTGCTGCCATTTTCTGGCTTTTGTGTTTTGGCTACCTGCCACTGAAATGAATGGCTTTCAAATTGCTTGAAAAGTGAAATGGCACTTTTGTGTAATTTTAGAACAAGGGAGCCACTCTTAATCTTTTTAAACTGACTTAGACACTTGTCAGTTATTTGAAAGGGTTTATAACTTTGTCATCTATGTAGTCACTCAGGTTCTTAAAAAGCAAGTACAGTTGGTAACAGGAATACATTTTTGGCAGAAAATGTAAGCACTAAAAACATTATTTAACTTGAACACAGTTCTGAACATTCAGCATCCTCCCTCTAGGATGCAAACCAGCTCCACCTACGTGCAGGTTTTATGTTGAATAAAAGACATCCAGGACTTTTCCACAATTAATCTGAAATCGTTTTTTTCTTTGAACATTTGTCAAATACCTTGTCCATTCTATAGAATTTCTTCATTTGGTTTAGTCTCTCCAGATGGCTATTTCTCATTGGTATTTAAAATTTATTTTTACCTATTGTCCTCGTCATAATACATATAAGTGATTCCGGAATCAGGTGGACTTATTTTCATCATGGAGTGGAGAGTAACTCCCTACATATAATCATATTTTTAAATGAAAACATTTATAGCTCTGGTGCAGAAAAATAAAAAGCTTAAAGTTTTTAGTTTTTGCATACTTTGGAAGTTACCAGCAGTTTTAGAAACACTTTTAGTGAAACAGAAAAGAAAAGAAAGGGTAAAAAAAAAATCCCACACAAATAAATAAAAAACATCTGGTCTGACAACTTGTATAAATTCCAGACTCCTGCAACTTTAAACTGCCAAGCGTTAAACCTCTGAAAGTCAAGATTTGTAATGGAAATGCTAAGTGACCCTTAAAAGGCTTAAAGGGACACTGTCAAATAATTTAGGGTCAAATTTTGACCAAGTTTTAAATTGTCATAATCTGGTGGGAAATGTGTTCCAGATTTTACATATTTTTATTTTTGTAACTTTGCATTTATTCATGAGAATCAATGAAAACATAATGTACATTGCTTATTTTGAACCATCTTTTTGAGTCATAAGTCAATAAAAGTGAGCAAAATTTTTCTTTCTATGATCAGAGATATGTTGATAGAAAATCTATGCTATTGCTACAAAATCAACATGTAAGTCACGTTGTCTAATGCTCCATCACAGTCGTTACACATACACATGTGTAAATAAAGGCCTACATAAAAAAAAACTAAAATTTTTAAATTGCAATATGAAGTGCCGTAATTGTCAAATATCTTAACCCTGCTTTATTGTCATTAAATTTTGCTACTGAAAGATCTTACTTTCGTAGACTATGCTTCTGTGCTTTTGTGATACTTCCACGCAGTCTGGCCCCAAAATTCTGTTAATGGAGTCCAAACTATTCCGTAGTTATGAAAGAAATTTTATATCCAAATATTTTCATCTGGTTCCTCTTCAATATTTCATGTTATTACACTAGTTCTTTACCAGTTATTCTTTATTCAAATTTTGACAATTCTTTTCAAATCGCCTCCAAAATGATTTGGGGGACTTTTTACTGAAATCCTTGAGTATCTAGTTTAATCTTGGTTTACAGGACAAAAAGTTTCTATAAATATTTACTTGAATCAATCTCAAACCTCTGCATACACTGTTCTGTGCAAATTTCTGAGAGCAATAAGCACATGTATCACTGTTAGAACACTCTCTGGTAGGTTGAATCACTGCATCATTCAATACAACACATCCAATGAGAAAGTGAGTGTGGCGTAGTTATAGCTCTGCACTGAGGAAATCAAAGAGAGTTATTTGTCACTTAGTATTTTTTTTTCCTTAAAAATTTACCACTAAAAATAATGAGGTGCCTGCCCTGTGGCCTAGTGGTTAAGTTTGGCAAGCTCTGCTTCGGCAGCCTGGGTTCGGTTCCCAGGCACAGACCTACCCTACTCGTCAGGGGGCCACGCTGTGGCGGCGACCCACATACAAATTAGAGGAAGACTGGCACAGATGTTAGCTCAGGACAAATCTTCCTCAAGCAAAAAGAAGAAGATTGGCAACAGATGTTAGCTGAGGGCCAATATTCCTCACCCCCCTCCAAAAAAATTTATCCCTAAAAACAATGAACTTTACAACAGTGGTAAATCTCAAAATGAGAAGAATGAAAGAAAGGTGCATGATAAATTGTAAGGTTGCCAAAATATTTCACAGAATACTCAAATGACATGTGTAGTCACCATTTTAAGTTTGATCTAGGATAGGAAGATACAGGGAAAAATAAAAGATAACAGTGCGTGAGAATAGAAGATGGTAAAGTGTCCTTGCCACGGACTGAGTATTGAAAGTGTGTTTGAAGAAAGCATTTTTTCTTTTGTTTGATTTTTTTTCCTCCACCTTCCTACAAAGCATCAGAAACTGGTCACTCCCAGGGGCAAGGTACAGAAACAGATAAATGTGTGGTCTGATCTGATATGGCAAATTGTCTGTCCCTATATTTTTCTTATATTTGCTTCTAGTCAAGCATGGACATGCTGATGAAAGAATGCTTGAATTTACTGAATGAATGAATGCAGATGTGTGTGTGTATGCAGATTGCAGAACAGGTCTCTCTTTAACATCTCTTTCTTGGGATCTTTGGGGAGATAGGTACAAGGTGTGTGTGTGTGTGTGAGTGAGAGAGAGAGAGAGAGAAAAGGAAGCTTTTAAAGAGTTCAAAATTCAGAGCGCTAACACCGTTCCTACATTCCTGCCATTCTTGTCATCGCTTATTCTTAAGTTCCTATTTTTCCTTCTCAGGTTAGCTTGTGTGCTAAGGTTCTCTGGCTCCCAGGTTAAAAAGAAATGAAAACAAACAAGGAAGTTTACACTACAAGACATGAATAGAAAGATCAGATTGTGACTGAACACCATATAAACAAGGAAATTCCCTGATAAGAACAACCATCCGTCACTTAGCATTTGTCTAGCAGCACCTGGTTACAAGCAGACACCTCTTTAGTGGCTGTAGAGTGAGGCCTGCAGTGGGGCCTGGTGCCAAGATCCCCACCACGGTTAATGGCTTCGCTTGCATTGATTTAAGCCTAACTCTAGCTCTTGGGAGGCAATTTTGCTCTGGTGCCATGATTCTTTCCAAAACAATCAATAGTTATGAATACACAACCATAAAACTTTTTCAAGAAAAAAATATATATGGTTTAAAGTGTAATCAAAAATGAGTGTGGCTGTTTGAATCTCTCGGAGTATTACTGCAGATTATTTCCATTGGTGCAGCAAAAGGTCATGCAGTTATATATTGTCTCTTAAAATCAGTGAATGCATAATAGTTTTTGCTACTCCAAACAAGAATCATTAAACAAATTCATAAATCAATGAAGCACACAGATGCATTACTTTAATTATCATCTCTGCTCAGATGGTTGGTTTATATAATGTAATTGTTTACTGTTTCTCAGTATTACACTGGGATGGCTTGCCCGGGCCCCCTCATACTTCACACTGTTCTAATTTAAAAATTTGTTTTATTTTTCAACGACAGCAAGAAAGAGTAGTCTTTGAAAGCAATTCATTGTGAACTTTTGTTGTTGTTGTTTATTCTTGGGTTTTGTTTTCTTTTATTTTTGGATGTCCCTAAAATCTGGCTCTCAAACTCAAGAATTTGCATCTCAGTTCACGTTTCTTTTAGCCAGGCTGAAGAAAATTATCCCAAGTTTTTAATAAAGTTGTCTTTGCTCCCCCCTCATCCCCACCCCAGCTGTAGACCTAACATACTAATTGTACCTTCTGTGGTCCGTGGAGTGGAACAGATGTACAAGAGAGGGGCGACTTTTAAGAAGTTAGATTCTGTATAGTGTTAAGAAGCATTGCAATCCCGGAGGATGCTTTTGTCATGATCCTGTTTTAAAACACCAGGAGTAGCTTTATTAGTGATGTGTGTGTTTGGTAGTGGTGGTGGTGAGGGATGTGTTTTAGAATCTTAGCTACAGAGAAGCTAAGATCCATTAGGTCTTAAGGCTATACTCCTCTTTGGTTCTATGCTCTGCTCTCCAGGCCCACTGGGGTGGCAGTGTCACTTCATGGCTCTGCAGGGCAGCCCCAATCCTTAGGATCTGTCTTGGGAGTGGCAGACTGGATGATCCCTCAATGCTTTGAGGTCATTTTTCCCTTTTCTTGAAAAATAGCATATGTTTGCAGTCGAATAACTCTGTGGTCTGGTCCTATGTACTCCAAGAAGTCCAATAGCCTTCCTTCATTCTCTCCTACTTACTCTGTACCCTTTATTTCAAACTGGCCGTGGCTCTGCTGGCGTAATCTCTCTGTTCCTGGCTTCTGCTGAGATGGCTAATTAAGTCCATGAGCTGCACCCATGATCTCTTTATCAAATTGTTGTTCAGCCACACACTTAGTATTCTCTTCAACACTAACACAAAAAACAAATGAAAAAAGTGAGAAACAATGAGAACAAACTTTCTCATTTTTTGCAATATGGATAAGCTGAAAATTTTCTACATCTCCAAAGTTCTGGTTCCTTTTGCTTAACAATCCCTTCTTCAACTCATCTTTTTCCTCTTGCATTTTACTATAAGCAATAAGGAGAACCCAGGCAACATCTTCAATACTTTGCTCAGAAATCTCCTCTGCTAAATATCCAATTTTATCCCTCTCGAATTCTACTTCCACAAAACACTAACACACAATTCAGTCAAGTTCTTTGCCACTTTATGACAAGGATCGCCTTTCCAATAATCTATAATCCAGTTTCTAATAACCTGTTCCTCATTTCCATCTGAGACCTCACCAGAATGACCTTTAGTGTCCATATTTTTACCAACATTCTGTTTATGATTAGGTATGTATTTTCTAAGATGGAAGCTTTCTTTACAGCTCTCGTCTTTTCCTTCTGAGCCCTCATCAGAATTGCCTTTAATATCTATATTTCTACCAACAGTCCCTACAAAGCAATCTCAACTTTTTCTGGCGTGCATCTTAATACTCTTCCCACCATCCTGATCCAAAACCACTTCCACATTTTTAGGTATATGTTGCAGCATCATGCCACTTCTCCATACCAACACCTGTTTTTGTCAGGATGTCCGGATGCCATAACAAAATACCACAGACTGAGTGGCTTAAACAACAGAAATTTCTCACAGTTCTAAAGGTTGGAAAGTGTAAGATCAAGGTACTAGCCACTTGGTTGCTGGTGAGACCTCTCTTTCCGGCTTATAGATGGCCACCTTCTCATTGTGTGCTTACATAGTGGGGAATGAGAGAGAGAGAGAGAAAAAGACAGAGAGATCTCTTTCTCTTATTACTGGCCACAGATCTATTGGATTAGAGCCCTTATGACTTTATTTAACCTTAATTACCTCCTAAAGCCCCTATCTCCAGCTATAGTTGCATTGGGGATTAGGGCTTCAACATATGAATTTGGGGGTGGGGGAGGTGGGGCATAATTCTACCCATAGCAGTCTCTGATGCTGCTGTAATCGAAGCTGGGATGTAGAGCATGGAGAGTTTGAACAAAGATCTATCCTTGAGGTAAAGATGGTTTGCCGAATTGTTCCTTCTGATTATGAGATTATAATGCCACAAACATGGAGTGGGTTTTACATTAGTCAAAAGGATTATAACAATTGCAAAAAATGTGACTGTGACCTATTTCTACATAAGTATGATGGATAACTTTCATTTTGCAAATATTTTGCAAGCCTGCGTAGGAAGCCTTTTATTCCCAGGTGAGTGACCCCCGCTTCATCCTCTTCTACGTCCCTCCCCTGCCCCAAATATCTGTCATATTTCTCAGCATGCAATTTAGCTTTGGGTTAACAGACAATACTTTTATAAACTTGCTGCAGAAACTGTTATGGAAAAGCGAAGTATTACTGTTGCTGTATTATATCTTGTCACAGAAAATCAAATGTGAAACAGTAGAGACTAGAAATATAAAAAATTATTTATTCATAAAATTCAGAATCCAAGAGCAGATCCAACAAAAGCTCAAATCTTTTGAAATGGTTTTTAGGTAAGCGAATAGAATATATAATGAGTATTCCAAACTTCATAATCTCAATTGAATATCTGGATTTTTACTAACAAATTTTAGAATATGATTAAAAAGTTTCCTAAGCATTAGATTTTACATTATTTTACATAGAATTTCTTCCTTCCTGCCTTCCTTTCTGCCTCTTCCTCTCTCTCTGTCTCTCTCTTTCTCATTCTTTTATTAATAATTTTATTTATTTATTTTTCCCCCAAAGCACCAGTAGATAGTTGTATGTCATAGCTGCACATCCTTCTAGTTGTTGTATGTGGGACGCGGCCTCAGCATGGCCGGATAAGCGGTGCGTCAGTGCACACCCGGGATTCGAACCCCGGACCACCAGTATCAGAGCACACGCACTTAACCGCTAAGCCACGGGGCCGGCCCTCATTCTTTTATTAAATAATTCTAAATCTAGCACAGTTATGGCTAGTAGGCCAAAAGCAGTTCACCTGAATTTTCCAGGTGCTGTACAGATTCTGAGGTATTAATATTTACAAAGAGAGAATTGTCTATATGTGTATTTTTTATTCTGGCATTAATAGATAATTTACCTATAACTTCTCTTTCTAATATTTAGCAAAAATACTATTAATTCTTCAATTACTTCCAGGAAGTCATCTTGTGGGGATAGGCATAGACGGGACAATGTAGCAAGATTCATGGCTTTCAAAACTTATTTGACCAGTGTTGTTCTTTCAAAACTATTACATGTCAATGGAATACTGACAGCTGTTCTTGAGATCAAATGTATCACCTTGCATAAGGGCAGGGGGGAGAGAGAGAGAGGAAGAGAGAGGAGAGAGAGATCTCTCCTTGCCTTAGATGTGGCCGGAACTCAGTGACTGACTTAGTCCATTCAGCTGCTATAACAAAAATACCGTAAACTGGGTGGCTTATAAACAACAGAAAATTATTTCTCACAGTTCTGGAGGCTGAGAAGTCCAAGATAAAGGCATAGGAGGTTCAGTGTCTGGTGAGGCAGCGTTTCCTGGTTCACAGATGGCCATCTTCTCACTGTAACCTCATGTGGTGGAATGGGCAAGGGAACCTCTTTTATAAGGCTCTAACCTTTTTATAAGACTCCACTCTCTTGACCTAAGCACCTCCAAAGGCCTCACCTCCTAACATCTTCACACTAGGGCTTTAGGGCTTTAACATATGAAATTTGGGGGAACACACATATTCAGTCAATTAATAGCAGGACTTACATCTAACTAACCATTTTTTGAGAACAGCCCTCAATTTAGATTTATGTCAAGAAAGAGAGAAGATGCTATGTGAGTTTTAAGGCTAGGTCATGAAAAAGGTATAATTTCCATCTAGCTCTTCCTTTCTCGGTTTGCTCACTCTGAGGGAAGCCAGATGTCATGTTGAGC
Organism: Ceratotherium simum simum; assembly: GCF_057802395.1. Lineage (NCBI taxonomy): Eukaryota > Metazoa > Chordata > Mammalia > Perissodactyla > Rhinocerotidae > Ceratotherium > Ceratotherium simum. The sequence continues at coordinate 81,863,190 of NC_141901.1, forward strand.
AGCCCTGTGGAGAGGCCCGCATGGTGAGGGACTGAGACCTCTTGTCAACAACCGGCACCAACTTCCCAGCCATGTGAGCGAGCCAAATTGGAAGTTCAATCAGCTCAGTGGGATGCTGGTAAATGGTTTTTGTTCTCTGAAAAAGAATGTGTGTATCTCTATATCAACATATGCATGCACACATATTAGTTTATTATAAAGAATTGTAGCATAAAATTTACCAACAATAATAAAATATATAATATTCTTTATTATAAATTCCATATACCTATACTTCAGTATGATGTCCGATTTCTTGCAAAATCCAATATCAGTTTTTGTAATTTATTGCCAACAAGAGTGTTGCAAAATCAGATTTTGAATAATGCTTGATTACTAATCAGTTCAGCAAAGAAGTCACTTGTCTTTGATGAAAGAGTATAGTTTTGAGGTAAATGCTAGTTGATATTTTAATTTATATTAACAAATAAAACGAAAGTGGAAAAACAAACTCATATACTGGAGCTTCACTTGTTCATCAATAGCGTGAGTGACATCTCTGCTAAATTGGAAAACAGTTTTCAAATACTGGAAAAAATTTTTTCTCAACTTTTTATGCTATTGACAACATGATAGCTATGGACATGACACACTTTTAAATATACTCTGCATTATTAACATCTTCTGCATTACATTCTTAAGTCTAGGCAATTAACAAAACATTAAATCAAGCCCCGATTTATAGTGTTTACCCAATTCTATTGTATGAGTACTCACCCAATGACCAATTTCAACCCACCAATCTACGTCACAAAATGCGGAGTTGGGAAGAGATGCACAGCAGCACACAGCTCTATAGTGCTTCCACTACACAGCCATAAAAAAGATAAATAATCTCAAAAGCACTGATTGTAGTAAAACAGTAAAACTATAGAAAGTGGTTAGTTTATTATCTTTGATTTTAACAATTTATTTATATATAATTTAATATAATTTTTAGTAATTTAATTTTTAATAATGGCTAGATTTAACAGCTAGGTTGCAAAATTCCTGAAAATTTAAGAATCTTCTCTTGGAAGCCATGTGAGCCAGCTCCAGACATGACTGCTGCTGGCCCAGTCAGGGCTTTCAATGACTACAAGCCTATCTGACATCTTGAATGCAACCCCAGGAGACATCCAGAACCACCTAGCTAAGCCACTCCTAGATTCGTGACTCATAAACACGGTGAGGGATAAAAATGTTTACTGTTGTTTTAAACCACTAAGTCTTGAGATAATTTGTTATGTAGCACTAGATAGCTAATATACATTCAAACTTGATATTAGCCCCAAACTCAGTAAAGCATGAAAAACTAAATAATTTTATTTTCTAAAGAATAAAACAACAAATCTTGTAGGGTAAAATAAAACATAAAACATAATTAATTTTATATTTTTGGGAAAATTTTACATGCAAGGAAAAATGGTCTGTCAAATGAGAAAATGATTACAAATGTCGTTTGGCTGTTTGATATGAGTAAGGAGTGTTAAAGAAAAGAAAATCACTAATTACATCATCTGCACCAGTAAATTAGGATGCTTCAAAAATAATTGTTTCATGTAGAACAACTGCTTTATGATTTTTGAGACCTTAAAGACTAAGTTTGCTCATTTTTATTTTGAATTGTTCCAATTTTGTTTATTTGATTCCGACACAATACTCTTTTTGCTTAAAGTGTTCTATCAATCACAAATTCTTAGGGAAAATTTAAGTTGTATAATTAACATAGGATAAAAATTAACAATAAAAAATACCTATTGAAGTAATAAGACAAAATATATAACATAGTCCAGAAATTAATGTGGCGGTTCATTGGTAAAGGCTGCCTAAACTTAAATATGAGGATTGAACACCATTCTTCTGTGAAGCGGATTATGTCTCATTTGAATATTTGGGTTTCTCAATATGGAAAATGGTTTGTTTCTCTCCTTCTTTCTCTCCCCTCTCCCCCAACCTCCCTCACCTCAAGCACACAAAATTGGATCAATCATAAATCACCCAAATGGTAACTCTTGACTCACCCTCATCATTGATCTATGTATGACCCTCACTATTTTTCTTTGTAATATGATGACCCCATGTCAATCTACCACCAAACCCCAAAATTAGATTATTGACAACAATTTACATTTTCTCCATGACAGGATTAGTGCCCTGATGAGAAGAGGAGGAGAAACCAGAGCTCGATCTTTCCACCATGTGAGGACACAGCGAGAAGATGGCCATCACAAGCCAGGAAGAGGGCCCTTACCAAGAGCTGAAACGTCCAGCACCTTCACCTTTAACTTTCTAGCCTCTAGAAGCGTAAGAAATAAATGTCTGTTGTTCAAGCTACCCTGTCTATGCTATTTTGTTACAGCAGCCTGAGCTGACTAAGACATGAGGAAGGGACAGTTCTGATTTTTGTGCTAACCTTTAAAAAAATATTTTTTGTACACATTTATAAATATACCAAACAATTTATTGTTAAAGGAAGATAATTGTGTGATAATAATTATGTAGTTTATTATTTTCTTTACATGTTCATTAAAAATTTTTTATTTTTGAAAAAAACACGTTACTTGCATTTTTTTTTCGCAGAGTACCTGTTAACATTTCTAGAAAAACACAGAACACAATTTGGAAAACACTGATGTTGTGATAAAGACACCGACTTCACAGACAGAAAGAGTGGAGCTCAAATCTAAATTCCATAACTTACTAGCTGTCTGTGAGAAGAAAAGTTGACATTTGTGGACTTTGATTTTTATATCTATAAGGTAGAGAACAATAATACTGACCTCATTAGACTGTTATAAAGATAAAATGAGATATTAAATGTGAAGTACTTAATACATGTATTAAGAACTCAATTTAAAAAATAGTTACTTAATGGAAAATTAAAATTTGTTAGATTACTTTAATTTTTTTTTTCAGCCTGCTGAAGTGGTTGACCCAAGTAAATTTGAATTCCACTGACATCAATTTAAAATTATATCCAGGGCCGGCCCCGTGGCTTAGTGGTTAAGTGTGCGCACTCCGCCGCTGGCGGCCCAGGTTCGGATCCCGGGCGCACAGCAACGCACCGCTTCTCAGGCCATGCTGAGGCCGTGTCCCACATACAGCAACTAGAAGGATGTGCAGCTATGACATACAATTATCTACTGGGGCTTTGGGGGAAAAATAAACAAAAAATAAAATTATTAAAAAAAAAAATTATATCCAAATTGCCATATGGAAACTTTTTCCAGCTATCACTTGTTGTAAAATGGTGAATTGACCCATGAATCATAGCGAAGGTATAGCTTGATATCATTTAGTAGCATAGCCAAATTCAGACAAAACCAATCAATTTCTTCCAAAATCATCATAAAATAAACAGAAAATTGCCAAAGGTCATGTGATAAAATTGGAATACAGATCTAATTTGGTTTGATCCATCCCAATATAACTCTAATTCCTCAATATTTGTTGTAATTTCTATGAATTCTTAATATAGGATCTAAAACATATGGACATTTAAGTGATATTTTAATTAGATTAATTTGGGTATTTATAATAAGGATTTTACCAAGGGGAAAAATTTCTGCAGGAAATTTTGGTTGTTATTAAAATGGCTGTCTATTCTTAAATACTTATACTTGGTATATTATAATTCCAGCCCTGTTGCTGGATCCAAAACAATCTTTGTTTTACTAGTTCAATGTCCGGGAAACCTGACTGTCACTAACTCAGAAAGTCCTGTTCCCCTCCCAGAGACAGTCGGCAACAGAGTTTGAGCTTAACACTTTTGCCTGAACATTAGCCACTGCTCATATCCTATGTTTTTCTCAGTAAATAACCAGTTTTCAGAAGATTCACACTTCCTAAAGGAAAATATAAAAACTTAAAATTTGACTTTATATTTGTTTTAGCTCAAATTTTGATCTAAAATAGCTACAATTACTAACATTTACTATAGTCATTTGGACTAATTCTCCATCAGTGTTGATAGGTTTTAGCAGCTAGGTACATAATAGATATGTAAATGTATATAACTCCCTGTGAGCTCCACAAACATATTTTTATGGAAATATAGAATCATCTAGTAGTGTGATCACATGAAAGTAACGTAAGTATCACTTCCATTAAAATGCTTAAGAACCAGAATAAAACAAATAGTAAACTGTTACTTCAAATTTGAAAAGAACCTACTTTTATAAGGAGAATATAAATGTTCACTAGGTTCAGAAAACTGATGTTTGAAAAAAAGACTCTTAAGTGTTTAAATGCCAGGCAATAAAATAAATGTATAAAAATAGGTCTATATAAGAAACAAGTCACAGTTTTCTAAAAGCCAAATAGCCCAGCTGATAAATCATTTTTGTTCTTTATGCCCTGTGTGAAGAGGCCAAAGAGATGACATGTGTTTTAAATAAATCTAGAAGCTTTTCTTGTTTAAACTATCTTTGCTGCTATATTTATTCCAGGAACTAAAATAGTTCTCTTGCCTTTCAAAAAAAGCACTTTTACTTCTAACAATCAATTTGAATTTCTTTTTTAAATTTAACATTTTAATTTTATTTCCTCTACAGCCATAGAATTCAACACAATTTTTAAGCCACATAGTATAATTTTGAAATGTCTTAAAGCATGAATTTTACCTCAACTCCATGTTATTTCAGGGATACATTATCAAGAAATTATTATCTTTCCACCACTCCTTGTAACCACCCATTACCTTAGAAAATGCAAACAGGTTTCAAATATATGACTTGGACTATGGTAAAAAATAAAATTAAGCAGAACAGTACATGTTTATTGACAATGTGAAGAATGAGCTTGTTTTAGAGGTTTCTGCATTAAGATCTTTAGGCTTCCATTTAAAAAGAGCTTTGCTCCTTAAAAACTTCCCAGGAGAGAATGCCTTGGTTACATGAATTTATCAGGCATCAACCTAAATGAGGTTTGTTCTAGAATGAAGTTGTGTCTAGATCATCTCACATCAGGGAGCACATTTTCTCTCCTTGTCTCCCTGGGAATGCCTCTAAACTCTAAAACATCACCTAGAAAACCACTTTCTTATCTGGTGTGCCACAGACTTTTACCATCGATTTAATTTGGTCCTCACATTTTTATTGTCATAGAAGTGCTGCCAAACTGCCTCTTCTTTCTTACTTTTAATTTTAATCATAAATGAGTGTCAGAGATGGTTTTGGCCATAGATAATATGTGAATGCTTCTTAGAATGAGTAATTTCCTTTGACACTGCAATTTAATTCCCTTCCTATTCAGCCAGGACCATAGACAGTCCAATCAGATGACCCTGCTACCCCAGTAGCGAGAAAAAAATTGCTTCTGTACCAGAAGCATTGACGTGGACTTGTGACCTGGGGCAGGCACAAGTTAAGCAAAGGATTTTGACTCTTCAAAAAGCAGAGGCTTGGATATTCGTGATAAGGTTAATGTGTCCTCCTATTGTTAATTATACACTGAAAAAGCACAAAAAAGAATAAAATATGAATCTCCTTACATTAAGTCTATATTTTGAAATAAAAGAGTTAATAATATACTATTTATTTGTGACAATGTCTTCAAATTACTTTCATTATAAAATGACAGAACGCTAACACATAACTTCCCATTAAAAAGCGTCCTCTTGTAAATATAGCATTACTCAAAGTATATTCTTCAGATTTCTCATTCATTCATTTACTAAATGATTTTTTGAGCAAACTTTCTGTGATACACTCTTCCAGGCACTGGGGGTACTGAAATGAATATAGCACAGTTTTTTTGGATGGTCTCCTAGGGGGAAGAGATACAGGTAAACATGTAATTGTAACATGATGCAAACCATAAGTCCTGTTACCGTAGAAATGTGGATAAAAATTTATGGAGGAAAGGACACCTGAATCCAACAAAGCTCATGGTTAAGCTGAATACAGAAGGATAACTTGGAGTTTGCAAGTCAGAGAAAGGAAAGAAAGACATTCCAGGCAGAAGGATCAGTGCGTACAAAGGTACGGAGAAAGATGAATTCCAGGAGACATCAGTAGTGGTGCTCTGAATGAGGAAATCACGAGTATACAGACGGGAGCTAAAGCCATAGCAATGAATCTCACCTAGAGTGAGAAGACCAGGAATTGGAGCCCAGGGGAACACCAGGAAGTAAGTAGCTAGTGTAGGATGAAAGGACAAAATGGAGGAAACAGATGAGGAAGAATCAAAAAGACTTACAGCAGTTAAAATTTCAAGCCTTATTTATCTGCTAGGCACTGTGGTAGGGACTGTGGATTCAAACCCAAATAAGCCATGGCTCTGACTCTCAAGGTGCTTTCAGGAAAGACAAGAAACACAATATAGCAGTATTATGATTATGATTGTGTGTGTGCACTCACGTGTGCAATATACATATGGATACAGTGCTTGAGAGCAAAGTATTTGAAATTAGATTGTCTGAGTTTGAATCCTGGCTTTCTCAGTTACCATTAATTAATTAATTCTAATCTTAAGCAAATTTCTTAATTATCGCTGTGCCGCAATATTCTTTCTGTGAAATGGAGTGCCTTCTCCATAGGGTTGTAAAGATGGAACAAAATAATCCATGGCAACGCATTAAGCTTGGCACATATTAGTGCTCAATAAATATTAGTTACTATACACACGCAGATACATAAAGATAAGGCACACTGGGAACACCGAGGAGGGTACATTTAAATTAGACTAAAGATTCAAGGGAGAGAGTAAACCATGAGCTGAGGTTTGTAGGATGAGTCGGAATTAGTGCCACAAAGAAGATGGAGGGAAAGCATTCCAGGCATTAGAATGAGATGGGAGAATAAGAAAAGAGTAAAACTTCAAAACAAGAGGAAGAGGAGGGCATTTTAAGACCTGAAGGTCACGAGCCGCGTTCAATGAGAAGCTGTCCCATGTGCTCGTTAGGAGCTTGGACACTGGTGTCAGACTGTTTGGGTTCAATTTCTAGCTATGCTGTTTGGAGGCTGTCTGAATTCAGTCAACGACATAATCTTTCTGTACCTCAATTTCCTCATCTGAAAAAGAGAGACACCAATATTTCCTATGGATGGAGTTGGGAATTACTTAGAACATCATCTGGCACATGGTGAATGCTTTGGAATTATTAACTATTGTTATTAAATTTCCAGGTTTCTGGTAGTGTTAGGCCAAAGTAATGTCTGGAATTGTGAAGGAACTTCTTGGAGCTCTGAACATTATTTGCCTTTTCTTAGTTATGTCATTTACTCTATCACTGAACTCAAAATTGGCCACCATGCCATCATTGACCCTTGTACTCTCAGTTAATATCCTAGTGCCTGGTCCAGACTAGATGCCAAGAAAACCTTTGTTGACTGTATGCTAAGAGCAATGTTAATTGTGATAACTCAACACCACCTTCAGAGTAGACACTTTCTGAAATAATCATATAAATAAACATGTACATTATTTTTCCTATTTAGAGAAGGTTACCAGAAAAATATAAGAATTGAAATTTGAGAGTAATATTTCACAGACCTAAGAATTCTGGCCCTCTTTGGATATCCATTTGCAAATTATGTGACTGAAGACTTCAGCACTCACAGAATTCATAATGAACATAATGGAACCTCAGAGGACTGGGACTGACCATTTGATACAGTCTAATATTCTAAGAATCTCTGTGAACAAAAGAATGTGCCAGTGTATAAAATATATGGTAACTCTCATGAACAATTGTTTTGTTTTCTGCTAAATCCTGTAGACTAATGGAGATCTTAAGAAAAAGTAGATCTGGACAGTGGAATAACTTGGTGATGAACTTGAAAGAAGACCATATATTAGCAGCCATGGAAACACAAGGAAGACTGGGTCTTCTCTAGTTTAAAGCAAATGGTCTATGAGAGATCTCATAGTGTTAGGATGACACATGGGAAAGATTATGAACTCTTTCCAGAGGAGGATCAGATCATCAAGACACTCCAAATGAGGATGAGTCATTTCCTCATTCATGGGGATTATGGTATTAACAGAGTAACCTTGTGCATTGACAGCCGTAGATATATAGGTCCAGCTGTACTTTACATTAACAACCCTCAGGGACCTGGGCAATGAGCACAAGGAAATTACCAAGGCATTGAACGAGTATTCCCAACTCAGATGGAAGATCGAGGAGATGAACACAATTAACCGGCTCCATCAAGATTTCCCGTCTCACCTGGCTTTACATTAGGCTAATATTTGAAACTAGAAAACTATTTCTTATCAACATGAACTGTGAAGGGAGGGATTACAATAAGCTACTGTGGAACTATTCCCTTTTCTAATCTTTGATTAGTATGACAATCAGTCATGTTCATATTTTTCTCAGTATATTTATAAAAAGCAGCATTATTATAGCTTGCACAAATGATTTTCAGAAATCTTGCTCTGAATGTTACAGGCAAGAAAGAGAGGTGAAACAGGTCTGGAAGTGGCAGATTGGCACAGTAGAGGAGAAGCTCTGACAAGGCCACTAAACATTCATCAGGACTGAAAGGAATGTTAAAGTGAAGGTCATCACAACAGGACTATGATAATAATCTCTCTTGTCTCACAAACAGCCACACTTAAAGCAGCCTTGCCCTTAAACCAGGGACTTGCTGAAGAGAAGGAAGTCTTAGGAAATTTTGGGATCTAGACTCCAAATAATTTTACTATTGACTGAACTAAAAGTTTTCCACTAAATTGAAAGAATTGGTAAATTCCTTGAGGGAAAGGTGGTGTCTTTTTAACACTATAGGCCCAGGGCTTGGTATAGGAGTCTGGCTATTAACAGGATTTAATAAATGTAGAGGAAAGAAGGAATCTCAAATCAGTGAAAACTGGGACAGAGGGTGGAAGAAATACAGGCATTATATTCTTCCTTCCAAAATTGATTTTGAATGACCAATATTAGGGGAAAATGGAGTTGGGAGGAATGCATGAGGGGCATTTGGAATCATACATATAAATTCTGTTTAATCCTATATTTGCTCATCTGTACTATGGAAGGGATCTCAAAGTTCTTTTGTGCATACAGGTTTTATTTCTCCCACTAAATTGTGTGTATTTGTGAACAAGAATCACAGTTTTTGGTTTGGGGGTAAGGGACCGGCTTACCTAGACTTCTTTTTGATATTTTATGCATGTAATCAATTAGTGAATGAAAACAGAGCAGTATACCGGAAAGAAACTAGAATAAGAGTCAGAAATTGTGGGTTCAAGATCCAGCTCTGGCTATGTGATTTGAAATTACTTGCACACTCCGAGCTTTGCAATTTCATCTGCAAAGTGGAGCAATGATATTTAACAGGTTTTTGTGTGTGTGAGTGAGGATCAAGTGAAATGATTCACAAAAAGTTTTTTTTTTTAATGCAGAAGCATACGCAAATATTAAAAAAAAACATATCTATCTTATTGTCATCACAGCATTCATAAGTCTTTGGATTCAAAACAGTTTGGTTTCATATTTTGGCTCTTCCATACATGTGACCTTGGGCGAGTTACTTAATCTCCTCATCTCTAAAAGGAGGAATTTATGATGGTTAGTCACAAGTGAGGAAGTCTGATCAGGGATGAGAGAACACACTGCGAGCCAAGGAACATGTTAAACCCTTGACAAAGCCCACTACATTTAATCATTACCATAGACGGCTTTCTTTTCCTTTTCCTAGAACACTTTCCCCTGCCCCTCAGCTCCCACTGTCTTCCATACATCCCTCCTGTGAGAATTCTTATGGTCTCTGACTGGCGACTAATCCCTCTGAGGTGCTGACTGATAATCAATGTGTGATAGTGACTTTAGGCAAAGGTGAGCAACCATTTTTGACATGTGCCAATTCTGGGAAAATAAATGTGTTAATAGGCCATGTAAAAAATAGAATACAGTAACAGTCACCTGAAATCCTACTACCCATTGATGGTTCCACTTAAATGATAACAAACTGCTTTCTTTGTTTTTTTGTTTTGTTAAGGCCTTGAGAAAAAAATACATTCATGTAACTTATCAATGTATTGGCCAGAAAATCATACCTGTAAAATTAGCATTTCCTTTAAGGCAGTAAAATGGTAATATCTGGATATAGTTGGGGAAGTTGCAACAGGGAAATAATTTTCTAACCTTTCATGCTAAAATTAGTAAAGTGTTTAAAAGGAATGAAACTAGTGTGGCAGAAAGACTGGCTCATGGGTCACTGTAAAAGTTAATAACAGCTACCATTTTCGAGAATTTATGTAAAAAACTGTAATATGCACTTTATGTGCATTATCTAATTGATGCTCACAAGATTGCCAAGGTCTAAGTATTGTTTTTAGAGATGAGGAAACCCAGACACAGAGAGGGTGAGCAACTTGCACAGGCTCACAGCTGACAAGTGGTGGAGCCAGAGTGAAACATAGGCTGGCTGGTTCCTGAGCTTGTGCTGGTAACTGGGTGTTGTTCTGGGAATATTGGGAAAGGTCCTGTACCTGCTGCTCCTTTAATCCTATTATGAAAGCTGGATCTGGTGGCTGGGATTGCAAGCAAACTCCTATCCAGGCAAAATTGGATGGGGGTTACTAATAGTGTATTGAGTATTCTTCTAAGTGACCAGAATCTAGCATAAGGGATTTATTTTTCATATTTTAATGTATAGAGATAGTAAAATCATTTTGTAGTTTGGTTAAGTTGCCATACAAAACTTCAACCTTATTTCAAGGAAAGACATCTTAGACTGAAAAAAAAAAATTTGGAGATCACTGTCACCACCACCAGTACTGTGACGCCATCACCACTGTATCATCACGATAAGAATTATAACGATATATCACCATACTTGTTGAGTGTTTATTGCATGTGAGGTGCTGAGTTAGGTTCTTTACTTTCGCTATTTCATTCAACACTCACAAGACTTGTGAGGAGTAGTTATTCTCACTTCCATTCTACTGACTGATATTGATGCTCAGAAAGCTTTAGTGACTTGCTCAAGGGCTCACAATTAACAAGGGGTAGAGCAGAGATTTGAAACCAAATGTGCTCAAAGGTGGCTTCGGCCACTTGGTTAGACTGACTTCTCCTCGTTTCCGCCTCTCACTTACTCCTCTGTCGAGCGGGTCTTGCTCTACCCACTTCTCTGACGTCATCTGGTAACACACACGCTCCCCTTTGGATCACCGAGCCCTGGCCATCCGGAACTTCTTTCTGTTCTCTGACTGTTCTTTCTGTTGCTGTTCTTCTGAAGGGGATGTTCTTCCCTGAGATCTTCCTGTGTCTGCTCCTCCCTGTCACTGAGATCTCAGCTCAAAATTACCTCCTCAGAAAGGCCCTCCTGATCACTTGAAGTAGCCTCCCACTCTACCCCAGCCACTCTCCAACACATTGCCCTTTAAAAACTGTCTTCTAAGCCCTTACTACCTGATATTGACTGGCTCATTTATTTGTTTCCTTGGTTATTGAATATCTCCCCTAACTAGAATGTCTGTAAGAGCAAAGTGTTGTTCACTGTCCTGTAGTAGTATCACAGTCAATCTTTATTGCATGAATGAAGGGGTGGTGGATGAACACACGCTGGAAGCCCATGTCTTTTCCAAGTCTACCTTCTTGCATTCCTGACCACATGACTGGCCAACCTACTTCCCACCACAATGATTCTTGCAAGCCATTGTGGTTAAGGGCAGCAGTTATCCACCCTGTGCATGGGACTTTCAAGGGAATAAGTAAGTAAAGACCTTATTCACAGGCCATATGTATATTAAATGTCTGTATTGGGCAAGGTGCTATGCTGGGTGCTGTCAAAGGCAGGAAAGTTAACTAACATTTTTTTAGTACCAAATATACGCTAAACCCAGATTATGTTTTCATATACTTAAAGAAAAAATGTCCTATTCCATATGGCCCCTATACTCTGCTCTAGGAAGTATCAAAGAGATAATAAAGTTAAAGAGATAATCATTTTTATGGAAATTGGGAGGAAGTGTGCCACAGTGGGTAGGGTGAGAAGCAGTGTAGTGTTAAAGAGAACGGATTATGGAGTCTATGCAGCATGGGGTAAAAGCCCAGATATGCTATAGAAGACCCCATGAGAAAAGTCCTTGTATGATCTGCAATTCACAAGAGGGAAAAGTGAGGCTTGGTGAAATCAAGTAACTTGCTCAGTTACACAGTCCGTAAACGGCAAAGCTGAGACCAGGACACAGGCTGATTCTAGGGCTGTGTAACTAATCATTCTTTTCTGATTTTGAAATGCTTAAAGATGCCATTAGAGCGGTAAATATTGAGAAACTCCTATCCAAATTCCAATGGGGCTCTGGGACATAAAGCAGACAGGAAAGATACCTGATAGATTTCAGTCAAAATGTCACAGGGGATGAACTGCCACAGAACAATATCCTGTCTATCACTTTCCATTAGATTGGAAATGACATCTTTTGGGTGAGAGGGGGATGACACGGAGAGCCCTTAGCTCTAGAAGGCTAAGAAGGTGAGGGAGGTGCTGGCGTAAAGGCAGCTAAGGGGCTGGATCCTCCGGTTGGATGCTGGCTTAGGCTCAAAGAATGAAACAAAAAAGGGCTCCCTGGTATTTCTCCATTTTTTTCAGCTTACTTTCTCTAAATAGAAGAGCAGATTCAGAATAGGAGCCCCAGCTGGTAATAAAAACTGTGCATTTAGGTTATCTCTCTTTGAGTCCACTATGTACCTGGCAGATGCTAAGCAAAGCTCTAACATAATAAATGACTTTAAATGATTTATTCCAATATCCTCCCTTCACAGCATCATGAACAATGTCTACAAGGTCTAGAGAAGTTTCGTGACTTGCCCAAAGCTATACAACTGGATGATGGTAGAATTCATTTCAGAAACTAGTTTCTTAATTCTCAGGCCACTGTTCTTTCTTATATATAAACTCTAAGCTTACTTCATTGTGAAATATTACAGTCCCACGATGATTCATGTTTCTCTGAGGAAAAAAACCCAAACAAAACTGGAGACAAACATATAGTTTTAAAAAATGAAAAAACAAAAACAAAAACTCCTTAACTCAGTGTTTTCAAATTTCATATAAAAGTCTACCTCCCTCCCTCTTTTTTTTCTTTCCCTGAGGAAGATTGCCTTGAGCTAACATCTGTTGGCAATCTTCCTTTTTTCTTTTGCTTGAAGAAGACTAGCCCTGACCTAACATCTGTGCCAATCTTCCTCTACTTTATATGTGGGACACTGTCACAGCATGGCTGATGAGTAGAGTAGGTCTGCGCCTGGGATCCGAACCCATGAACTTGGGCCGCCAAAGTGGACCACGTGAAACTTTAACCACTCAGCCACAGGGCCAGGACCCCACCCTCCTTTTAAAACCAACTTTCTTGCTTTGATGTATTACTAGAGAAAATAAGGTAAAGGCAATTTTGTTACAGGTATCTGGTACAATTTCATATAAAGTATTATTGTTATACATTTAAATATATATTTCCTCAGAGGAGTCCAACATTTTGGGTACATTTCAAGCCTGTGTAAGTTTCAAAGGCCATGCCATCATTCAGGTAATGGCAAACAAGAACATTTACCTGGGATTAAATTGTATTTCCACGAGGAGGTTTGAAATTTAATGTTTCTGAAACTCTTGGAATGTGAATATCACTAAATCTGATGAATATAAATCTATTTGGCCCCATAAGATACTACCTAACTTGACAGGCATATGAAAGACTATGAAAACTATAAAGATTCTTATGGGTTTGATTTTTTTTCCAATCTCTGCAAAAAAATATTTCTTTTACTGATCAAATATACTGATAATTAAATCGAAGCCTCCAGAATTAAGGGCAGAAATTGTGTTGTCTATCAGGAAAAAAAATGAAGTTGTGAGAGTAAATATTCTAGAACTTTCAATGCATATGTTTATTTTGACTTTTCCCCTGAGAGATCTGAATATAAAGTCTACATTGTGATTTTGCACTTAAATGAAAGGCGTGGAGTTGGACAATTTTTTTCTTCTTGTTTCAGCTGGAAAGTTACAACCATGACATCTATGGCAGTAAGCACCCTTGTGATCTGCAGAATCCATTTATCACATCACAACATCAGGTACGACTCGGGCTCATAGACAGTCTGTGTTGCTGTGTGCATGTGGGTGTCATATGGATTTAACTTGCACCTAGGTCAACAGATACAACTTAACTGACATAAGTGACTGAACTAATTTTTGCATGTGTGTGTGTGTATTTTCTAAAATTAAATACTGTTTAATTATATTCAAATCTGATTTCCAATCAATTGGTGAATTTATCCTGGTTAAAATGCTCTCATATAATCTTCAGGGAAGTGATATTAGGTTTTTCATCATAATGCATACTAAGTACTCACAGTTTCTACTTTTTTTTTTTATATTTAGTAAATGTCAATAAATCTATGGCATGTAAAAGGGCACTGCTAACATGGCAGCTATTTGATTTCTATACTTTGTCAAATATATGTACCTCTTAATGCAATAATCCTTAAAGGCAATGCTCATTGTGGTTTCCCATTCATGATACCTGACCTTTCCTTAATGTCACACATTATTTTCCACTAGCAAGGGAATCGAGTATATTATTTATATAAAGCTAATAATTATTTGGGGAAAATAAATATAACATGGAGGCAATAATCGTGAAAAGACGAGCATTTATTCATTGCTCCATCATGCTCGTAACTTGATATATTATTGTCTGTATTTCTACTGCCTGGCTACCAAGGTCCCAAGATATAAAGAAAAATAACATACCCACAAAGGGTCAAAATTTACCTAATTATTATTTCAGAGCCTAACTAGTAACATGAATTAATTCCAAAATCATCTATTTTACTTGCAAATATGAAATCTCTTTCTAAGTTATCTATTGTCTGTAGCACTCTTGCATATTTCTTATTACTCAGGGCAGTTCCATACTATTTGATTTTTTTTTTAAGAAATTAAATAAGGTATGAGTATAGGGGAGTAAAGAAATCTAAATGTCCAAAATCTTTCCCTTTTCAATTGATGCTTTGGTTTGATTTAGATGTAAAGTAAAACACTTGTTATCATCCAATATTTGTTGAGAGCATACAGTTCACCAGGCACTGTGCCAGGCACCATGGGACATGCAAATAAGTTTATGTCATGGTTCCAGCACTCATGAAATGTATGATTCAGTCATGTATGTGCTTATCAACCACAAATTAATCTATGTTAAACTTTAAAATGTTAGCAACAGCAGTTATTAGTATGTGTTCTGAGTTCCTCAAAAACATCCCCTGAGCAACCCTTACATGTTTTCTCAAATGCACAGAGCAGGTAACAATAATGCAGACCTTAAACACTTTTTTTGCACTTCTACATGGTGCAGATGCCAGCCTCCAAAGGTGTGAAGCGGTTCTTTCCAGGACATGACTAGAATACATTTGCTGTTGACTGATACATCTGCTGGCAGCCAGTAGTGATGATGATCAGGTATGCCATGCGTTAACAGCTTTTGTGTACTTACACGATAATGGCATGGTATAGTAGGAAAGATCTATTAATTTGACTAAATTTTAAAGATATTCCAGCTTAAAATAATAATTTACAACCTATGGACTCTCAAATTTCCAGATAACTAACCCCTGTAGCGTACTTTGACTCTGATCAAGGAAGATACCTTAAATATTTTTGGATGGAAGTTAGATAAACTAGAGTTGCATTCTCTCTATGTTCCCCAGCAGTAGAATATTCTCCAAGGAAGTATGCATACACGTTAATATAAAAATGTGTGACTTCTCTTTTCTTTAATCAGCTATGACCTACACATGTCATGGGCCAGGCAGCATATCACATGTGTTTCATTCAACGGCACATGACAGCTTTAGAAATCTGTTTGAATTAATCCCCATTGGGTCAGTATTTGAGATTATCTTCTGACCTTATTTTTCTGTAAAACATCAGCAGCATATTTCAGATATTTTTGGTCATCCTCATCATGATGATGAGATGCTAAACATGGTCAGGAAAATTCATATTTTAATAGTCTTTAATCTTGTGATGTTCTAGTTTATTAGCTGATGGAAAATACCAGCTAGAAACTAAAAAGCTTCTTGGAGGAGTAAATATATTGCCATTTATTTAAGAGCAATTTAATCAAAATGACAATTTTCTTTCTACTTCATCTTGACTCAAATTGAAAACTGATCATCAGAAACGTGAAAAGGAAAAGAAGGAAATTCGCACCAGCAGAGTTGTCAGATGACAATTAATCTGTAAAGATCACAATTTCTAGAGCAATATAATAATGTGCTGGTAACTGCAATGTTTCAAGCGAAACAGAATAGGAACAGTTGTATAGTGTGAAACCAACAATTTTTCTCTCTGATTCTCCTAAGCTTTGAAAATAACAGTTGCTTAAACCATAGACACCTTTCACCTCAAAGTTTCAGAAATGAAAAATAAATTGGCACCTCAAAAACAGCATGTGGTTTGGGCAGTTTTGATTAAATCACATTATTTTAAAGTTGTGCTTTATATTTGGAGCTTTCACTTCTAAAATACAATGCTGCTCAGGAGGGTATATGTAGCTAACAGATCATAGCAGAATCTCCATCTAGCTTTTGGAGAAATAATTTGCATTAGATTTGAAGTTACAGATCCTCCAAATAAGCCACTTTGGAAGCATATTTAAGGAGCAAATTTGAAGATCGTGTGGCAGAGACTATTAACTGCCCACCTAATACATATTCTCCTCCTCTTCCTAACAGAATCCCTACACTTTTGGGAACAGCAATGTGTCTGTCTACAAAACTATCTCTCAGCCTCTTTTCAAAATAGGGTGGATAATGAGATACAAATGTGAGTCTTTGGGTATGTGGTGGTGGTGGTGTTTCTAAGAAGAATGCAATAGGGTGATTCTACAGGCCCTTTTCCTCTTGCACTCTCTGGTGTTTGGAAAAAGAAAGTAATGGCTAGAGCATTACTGCTATTCTGCAAACATAAGGCAACCTTAAAGAAGGGAAGCCAGTACGCAGGGTGGCGGAGCGGAAAGACAGCAGAAGCATGGATGACTCACGACTATGGAGCCGCCATACTACTCCTGGGCAGACTACCTCCAGACTTTTGCATGAAAAAAATATATTAGCTGGTTTAAGCCACTATTAATTGGGTTTTACATTATAAGCAACCAAAATCTATCTTAATATAGATTGATAGATCCTCTACAGATCATGAAAAATATCCTTTACTAGCAAATAATAAAGGAAATGAAAACCTTATTTAAGTAGTTCAGGTAAAGAGCAGACTATAAAATTATAATTAAGTACATCTGTGCTCTTTGATATTTTGAGTCAGTGCTGTGTCCAATAGCATTTTTCTGTGTGTGGGAGGGAAAGTAGGGTGGTTAGAGACAGCTTATTGTTGTATTGGGTGGATATAGATATTGGAATTGAGGTGATCCTCACCCCTAGGGAGTTAGCCATGTTAAAGTATTGGAATATTGTTCTCTCCACTTTATCCAAGTGGAAAGATGTGATGTTTACCTTGGCTAACTACTAAATTATCTTTTTAAGGTATGCCTAACCAATACAGTTTCAATATTATGAATTCATTTTATAATAAGTTTTCCGGGATAG
This sequence comes from Ceratotherium simum simum, assembly GCF_057802395.1. Taxonomy (NCBI): domain Eukaryota; kingdom Metazoa; phylum Chordata; class Mammalia; order Perissodactyla; family Rhinocerotidae; genus Ceratotherium; species Ceratotherium simum. The sequence continues at coordinate 81,880,771 of NC_141901.1, forward strand.
TATAAAAACATTATTACATAGAAACTACAGTTCAAGAAACTAGACATTATGAGGGTGGAGTAGAGATAGAAAAAGGAAACTTAGTTATTACTTGCAATAAGCTTCCAATCTAGAACTGAGGCTTAATTTTTACCTTTCTTTTAGGGATGGGAGGTTGACTTGACTTTTATGTTTACAGATGTCTGAGATTTAAGGTTAAATCAGGTTTCATTTCCAGGGGGTGACACAATTTGATGTTTCCTTTAGGCTTTACTGAGAGAATTCTTCTGGAGTCAATGAAGATCTTAACATTTGACTTCCTCAGAAGTCTTCGTTCCAATGAAAAATATAAATTCACCCTTCTTTGGATTAAGATTATAGCCACCTAACAGGAAGCCATTGAGCGTGTGTAGCTGGTAGAGTGTCTTCCCTTTTGAAGCTTACTGTAAGGAAATGTTGGTGCCAGGTCTCTTCTGAAAAGGAAAAGGTTTGACACCTTTTCAATGCTCTCAATGCTCCTTACTGTACTTTCAACTAAAGGTAGTAGTATCGTTCTTCCCTGGGGAGACACAACTTTCTAAAAGCCTTTTTATTTTTTGTAAAGCCTGTAGATTGTTTCCAAAAAGTGATTTTAGCCACCATAGTGCAGGGTCAGCTGGGGGCTGCCAACTTACTGCCCTGGGTTGTTCATATCTAACACTGAACAAGATAATAGCTCAAGAAACAATTAATGGGCCTTGTCCACAGTCCTGAGATCTTGTACCAGGATGACCCACACATTTTAAACAGTCTTTGTATTGATTCACAACTCCCTCAAAGTTTAGAACAGGGCTAAGTTGTGTAGAAGAGCAAAGTCATAGAACAATGATCATTTAACATACAGAGGGCATGACATTTGATTATATCTAAGCTTCTTCAAATGCCAAGAAGAATCTGGAGAAAGATATTTGATATTGACTTTTGAAAGGTCCACATAGATAAAATTAATAAATCTTATTAAAGTTTATTTTAGGGATATTGATTTTAAAGTAGAAATGCACCCACAAAGAAAGTCCCATGATAAAGGCTAATGTATAAATTCCTTTAAAACCCGTAGTTACTGTAATTATATGGAGCATTTTACAAGCAACCAGGGACGTCTTTGGATAGATGACTGAAATTTAATCAGTTTCTGGCACAAGCTGCTTTTCTTTCCCACCTCAAATTTCCAAAGCACTATTTCTAGAGCAGACCTGTTCAGATAGTGCACCTTTATTATCACATTTGATCTGTCTTTGAGCACTTTCCAAAAGAAAGTCTTCCACAGGTATCGTAGAAGATAAAGGAACGTGATGATTTTTCTCAATAGCACATGTTCTTCCTCCCTCTCCATACCATTCTCAGCAAACTTAATTCAGCTCTACAGTCGGGATTTTATAATCACATGGAGCATTATGTATGAAATGCATAAAACATCAATGTGCTAATGTCACCACCGGAGACTATCAGAAAAAGAAGGAAGCATATCCCTTTGTACTTTCAGGACATAAGTGTTTGCCCTGAACCTCTTTAAAAAACAACTCATTTCATTTCTAAGCATTTTAGGTTTTATTTGTATTAAGTGGCCTAGGCCTGCCAGTCTGCTACAGGGAAATCTGAGTTTGATGCAGTGTTTCAGGCAAGGAGGAACTGGAAAAATAATCACAAATGATGAATGTGGAAATTATGCTACCTCTAGAGTTTATGTTTTACAAGTATGAAATCGATCAGTGTATCTCCCAGCTGATTTAAAACATAGCTGATTATTTCTGATGGTTCATGATGTAATGGTCTGAAAGTCTAAATAGAATTCTTAGACTTACCTTTATTAAAACCTGAGATCTTAAGATATAACTGTCTGGATTGATTACTATATTTCTACTGTGGAGAAGAATAACAGCCCTGAGTCACTGCTTGTTGTTCACATCTTCATTAATATGCTTCTAATATATTTCTGTCCCTAGAGCAAATTAATATTTTTTTCTTCTGCTGTGTTATAGTTCACTTAAACTTAGATTATTTGAACATAGCTGGATTGCAGTGCGACATCTGAGTCCTAGAGATCAATTGATAGTTGTTAAAGATCATGAAGAATGGCCCATTAAAACAGTTAGTATATGACAAACAACAACGTTTGTGTTTAGTGTGGAAATTTATCAACTAGACGGAGCACTTATTCCTGAGACCCGAATGAAAGTCTACTTGAACCAACTTATTAATCAGTCAGTGCCCTCGTCTTAACAGACTGTCTTATTAAAGAGCTCGAGATATATTAAAATTGAACTCTAATGTGATAGGTACTATCCCTGAACCACAATCACAAAGCACACAATTATTACTGATGACTAAAGTCTATGAAAAAGAAAAACAAGCCTTTTTTTTTTCTTGCGTACTGGGATGTTTTGCCTCAAATCTCTGGCTCTGATTAGCCACAGTGTCTATCATAGGATGCCTGGCAATGTCGCCAATTCTTCCTCCCACTCTCCATTTAAGGCAGGGTCACACACCAAGATATTATGACAAACCTAAAGACGTAGTGATCTTTCCACCTGCGTATATTCGACCATACTGCAGAATCTTCTTAAATTTACAAAGGTTTTTCAGGGAAAAAAATAAAGCACTACCAATGGAAAAAAAGAAAAAGATTCATCTGGCTGACATCTGGCTGTATTAATTCTCAGGGAGATCCTCTGGGCTTAGAAGAAATCATCACAGCTTCTCATCCCCTGTGGAGTCTGTGAGGGTAGACATCCTTAAGAGCTGTGAGTCACAGGGTTGAGCACTTATGACAATTGGGTTGAATATCATCTCAAATGACAATGCCAATCAGTGGGTATTGATCGTCTGAGAGTGCTGAGTGGAGAAGGATGCTTGAGGCTAAGTTTAAGCACAACAAGAAAGCAAGCCGTAATAAATTAGTGACATGTTCACGAGGAGAGATTAGGGTCATAATGGAAGAGAACTCTCAGCTTTGTAGCCCACTTCTGGCGTGGTGATGACCTTCACTTACCAGAGAGGAAATGGGTGCACATTTCAGTAAACAGCCAATAGCTGCTTGATGCAATCAATAACCTGGGAGAAAGGTGCCAGGTACATGCCCAGGAGCAATCAGCAATTAAATGGTTTACCCAACACCTATGGTGACCTAAGAATCTTCTTTGTTTTCTTCTCAAAGTTTTAAAACTTGATATCTGGAATACTATTGAACACAAGAGCATTGAAAGAGACTCAAGTCCAGTCTTTCACAAAGTGCAACATCTCCTGTAGATTTTGGTCTCTGCCAGTACAGCTATTATGAAGGGAAACTTATCCCCTTCTAAGGCAGTCCTCACTTTTTTGGATAGTTTAGTTCTTAAAAACAGTTCTTTCCTGTACTATGTTGAAATTGATCTCCTGGTAAATTGGACATTTTGGTTGTGCGTCTGCTCTTTTGAAGAACAGAAAACAATTCTGCTCTCTCCTCTGCCTGACAGTTCATCAAGTATTCACCCAAATAATATGAAACTGACTTTCCAGTTTTTGTTGTTATTTTTTAAATAATTGATCCAGCTTCTCAAACTTATTGTGGCCAAAACAGGGCATTTGACCTTTTTCTTGAAAGTTTCTTCATCTCTTTCTCAGTAGTTCATCTAGTTATCATACCAGAAAATGGGGGTCTTGCTTAGTACCAGATTTCCTTCTCCACAATTCCATTCAATCCATCATCAAATTCTCTTGATATTACTTCTAAAATGCCTTTGAATCTCTCTTTTTTATTCAATCTCCATCTTCTCCATTTGAGGCCAAATGACCTCTATCTCTTCTTGCCTCTTTTGCTGCCATAGCCTCTGAAGTGGTTTCCTCACCACCTCTAGCTCCTTTCCCATACATCATACACACAACGCCAGAAGGATCTGTGTAAAAAGCAAATCTCCTTACCTTATACTCTGCTTAAATTCTTCAATAGCTTCTCCTGGCACTTAGAATAGAAGCCTTAATGTGGCTCCAAAGGGCTACAACAGTGTGGCCCCACTTTCTCTTCACACCATTCTTTCTTATTCATTGATACGCTTTAATCACCCTCTCCTCTTCCCATTCCTCAATTTTGCTGAGCTCTTTTCCACCTTAAGAGCCTTGATGATGAGACTCTGCATATGCTATTATCATTGTTTGGAGTGAAGCCTGCCCCCCCACCTTTATTTATTTGATTTAAATGTCACCTCTTCAGAGAGCCTTCCCTGACAATACACTCCACCCCAATTATAACAGATCAGTTTATTTTTTTCATCATAGCTTTTCCTTTCCTTTCTTATCACTATTTGTTATCAAATGTTCATTTGCATGATTATTTATTTAAACTCTTGTCTCCTCCTCTTGACTTTAAAGTCCATTAACAAAGGGGTAAAAGATCAGTTGCTTTTTCATTTTCTCTGTTTATTTCATACCTAGGCACAGTGCTTGCCACAGAACGTCAATAAATATACGTTGAAAGATATCCATATCAATTATTTACTATATCTCCCCTTAGTCTTCTCTTTTCTAAGCCAAACCCTTTGGTTCCATTATTATTCCTCATATGACATAGTTTTTAAACTCCTCTCCAACTTGGCCACATATTTTTGGACACACTGTGTTTTTCAATGTTCTCCTTTAAATATAGAAGACTAATTGCAATATGTTAAATGTGATCTAATAATCAGAGAATTTAATAGGACTATTCTTTCCACTGTCCTCCTTTACAATGTCTATTAATTTGGCCCACAGTGGTGGTATGCTTTTTTAGCAGCCAGATCACAACATTGGTGCAAATTAAACTTATGGTGAACAGAAACCCGTAAATCTTTTTCTCCCTAACTAAGGTTCCTAGCTAGAGAGCCCCATTCAAAGTTGTGCATTTAACATTTTTAACTCATGTACAGAATTATCACTTATCTTGTACTAAGTTATATTTATTGGTTATTGTCGTATATGATACTGATTGTCTTTTTCAGGTTTGTTTCATGTGTAATCTGGATAAGTGTATTTTCTTTGTTCACATTCTTTGTAGAAAAGGCAAAGGCCAAAGATATAGCTCTGTGTTTTACCCCTTCCTCATCCCTAAGTAGGAGTCAAGGATCCACACATTTGGCTCATAAAATATATATAATATGTATATAATACATATATTATGTGCATATATATACACACACTATATTACATTATGTATTATATATAATTATATCTAAAATACAATTATAGGTATAATTATATAATATGTATGTGTATATATAATACAATTCATATATATTTTACTAAGCTTATTTTGTTTTTTTTTTAAATTTCAGCATTTGCTTTTTAAATATGTTGGTACAAGAGTAGTAGTCCATCCAAACATATAGTCAAAGTATTTTATTTCCTTAAGTTTTGAAATGAGTGTTGTGCCTCAATTGTTTTAAAATTAATTTAAAGCAAAAATTTGAAATTATTAAAGTCTGATAATAACCATATCTTATGAACTTCAGCTATATATGTTTATAGGAGGATTGAAAGAATAATTCCAAGAAAAATTTGACCTAGAAAGCCTAGAAGACAAAATCGTACATGGATCTTATTTTCCTTTTTAATTATTGCCTCATTCTAAGAAATAAAGTTAACAAATACAATAAAAAAAACTCATGATAATTTGACTCATGATCATTTTAGCCTTTATAGAACCATTCACTAGAAACGCTCATTATTCCAGTTCCATTCAGAAAGCATTTGTTAAGCCCACCTCTGTGATCAGCCTGCAGAAATGCTATTCTCAAAGACAGGTCTGGCACAATGGCCTTTTGGGATCACTGGAGGAGAAATGGACGGAATTCTAGTTTTATGAAAAATTTGCGTATTTCACAACCTCTCTTATCTAGGATGCACCCTGTTAAAAAAAAATCTACTTTTGTGTTTATGATTATGTTGTTGTGAGCCACGGTAGGACATGGAGATGTAGAAAAAAATGCTGTTGGATTTACTAAAGAAGTGTAAGTCCAGCAGTTACTCTCAAAAATTCTTTCAGGCGCCAGCCCGGTGGTATAGCGGTTAAGTTTGGGCGCTCCGCTTCAGTGGCATGGGGTTCCCGGGTTTGGATCCCGGGCTCAGATCTACACACCACTCATCAAGCCATGCTGTGGCAGCATCCCATATACAAAATAGAGGAAGACTGGCACTGATGTTTTCTCGGGGGCAATCTTCCTCAAGCAAAAAGAGGAAGATTGGCAACAGATGTTAGCTCAGGGACAATGGTCCTCAAAAAAAAAAATTCTTTCAAACAAACTTGCAAACAACACCATAAAATTGATGGAGGATAAAATGAATATTACATGCAACAGAAGGATGGAAGTAGGAGAAAGAAGACAGAGAGAATTAGAGTAGTTAAGAGCACGAATGATGCTGGATATTATGACTGGAGTAAGAAGAAAACGTATAAGAGAATTTCTTTTGTAAATTTTTTTTCTAATATAAATCCAATTTTAATTTATAGGAATGTTATTTGGTATATTTCCCAGATTATAAAAGAAACCCTGGATTTATAGTGCCCTACCACTGCTATGATTACTAACACGGTTACTTCTGCAACTACTAGGTTAGTAACTGACACCATTTATTGAACTAACTTATGCCCATTCTATGGACACAGAAAAAATTCTTTTATTTAATGTCATTTCATTTATCTATACAACAGCCATATGAGGTAAGTATTAGTAGACATCAGTATTGTCCCCATTTTACAGCCAAACCTGAGGCTTAGAGGGTCAAACAATGTGCTTAAAGTCTTATAACTTCTAAATGGCAGAGCTAGAAATGGAACATAAATCTTTCCAGTTCTGAAACTGTGCCTTAATCTTTAAGCTCTATTGAAGTAGATTTTTTGTTATTTACCCAAATTAGCTGCTTGCGTTGACATTTATTAATCAGGGACATGTCAGATTTGGACTTCCTTCTTTCTCTTTGTGGAATAATAAAGGGGCACAGTATTGCCAAAACGGAGTTATCAATGTCACTATTGAAAGGTATAACAACTGATGTAAAAAGTAGTCCTGGACTCTCATTATCAATCAATAAGTTAGCCTATCACTTATTATTCAATTGTACAGATGTATTTTCATAATTTGATACTGTTATTGACTGTATTCATAACCCAAAACACAGAGATCAAGAAAACATAAAACATAGAAATATCAGTGATTTCATTACAGGCATCTACGCTCTTTAGAAGTGGAGAGTGCTTTTCTCTATTTTATTGCAAATGTAATACCTGACATATTAAGTATAAACAGTCATTAGAGTTTGAAAAATTTAATGTTGTAAATGTGAAAATATGCTTCCTTTAGATATGTGTATATATTGATGATACTATTTTGGAGTATATTCATTAAAATTTACACCTTCTTGAAAATATGTTGCAATCATGCCGTGTTTTATAAATACATGACTAAATTTTAAAACACATCCAGTTTATAAATATAAGTAAACATGCAGACAGACCCCCTACTTACAAATGGTTGTGTTTCAAATTTTTTAAAAAATAGTTATGTTTTTAGGCCAGCAACTACAATTTATATATTTAATCCACGAGGCCTGGAGTAGGTCTTAAGTGCTGTCTAAGCTAAACCAAACACCGTGTACAGTATTGTTTCTAGAGATGAGTTTGATTTCATTCAACAGCAAATCGTAATAAGACATTTATGTCCCACAAACTATGCTAGATGTTAGCAAGACAAACTACACTTCTCAGGAGATTTATAGTCTAGTGTGGGATACAGAAAAGCACATCAATCATTAGAGTTCAGAGGCATACAGTGGTGTGGTAACACGAAAGTGTGTCATCATAATTAGACGACAAACCAGCAGAGCTTTCCAGAATGAGGTGATGAGTGCCCTGAGGGTTCTGAGGGGTGAAGAGAAGTTAGCCAGATGCACACCAGGATGATGTGGAGTTAGAGTGTGGAGAGAGAAGTACTAGAGAGTTGAAACACATCATGAAGAAACATCTCCATCTTTCCTATAAGAGAGGGTTTTCCATCCTCGGGGCGATGGACATTTTGGGCAGGATAATTCTTTGTTTCCAGAGGCTGTTCTGTGCATGTAGCAGCATGCCTGACCTCCAACCACTAGATGTCAGTAGTACCAACACCTGCCCCCACCCCTGCCCCAACTCAAATCAAAAATGTCTCCAGATATTACCAAATGTCCCCTGGGAAGCAAAATCACCCCTAACTGAGAACTACTTCTGTATGCAAAAAGAGAGAGAGCTATCTCTGAGCACTAGATTAACTTGCTAACTCCACATTGACAACAAAGGGCAAATTATATTCGCGTTCTTCCAAGTTGCTCCTTAGATGACCCAAATTGGCGTGGGTGAGACACAGTTAGGTTGTTTTCTCATGTACTACTCAACTATCTGGGATCTAGTATTTACAATTCAGGGATCGCCTGTTTATAGGTATTAATATAGGTACATACACACACACATACACTGCAGATATATAAATCAGAACATCTCTAATTGACCATGATATTTAATGATTATCTAGCTTTCATTCCTATGTCTTATCAGAAAAAAACTTCATAAGATTACCAAAATACAATATACATCTTCTGGCAGAAATAAGAGTTGACTCAGCCTTACAAATACCATGATACCTCATGAATTCCAAGAGTCTCTTTAAAGGGGAAACACTTATTTAGGAAGTTTCATTATATTCTTCTTTAAAGAAAGAACAAGCTATGAAAATGATAAAGTATGATTGGTTTAAAACACAATATATCCAACTTTAATCATTTTCTAAATCCGAAGATATTTTTAGATGAAAGCAAAGGAGGTCATTTCCAAATCATTTTGTGAAACTTAAGCCTACCCAGAGGAAAGGTGATTTTGTTTGATCCTGAACATCAAGTGAATTTGTTCACCAAACCATTTCTTCCAAAAGGTAATTAAAATAATGTAAAATTGATCCAGTATATGTTTAACAAAATTAACTAATTATAATCTGCTTAAACCATTTAACCTTTATAGTTCCCATAAAAATGTTTGATTTTCTTTGGAAAGATAAACAATGTATTTTAAAAAGCTGGTGCCTCCTCATCTATCTTTCTTTCTTGTTTTTTTGGTGGATGATCCTATGCTAAGATGCCAATGTAGCAAATAGAGTAGGCAAACAATTAAGGAGAGAAAGTAGAATTTCTCTTCATCAGCAGCACATGAGAACCGGAAAAGAAATATAAGATAAGGAAATACCACTTTATTTTTCAGTAGTGACAGTGAGTTCTGTTACAGTAAGCACCCCAGTACTTATGCCAAACCTCCAAACACAAACGAAAAGTGTCTCAATTATTTGCCTTCAGGTATTCAGATTGATTTATGGACAAAATAAATATATATGGCAACTTAGCATTTGTTTGTTTTCAACGACTTTCCATTTATTCAAGTCATTGTCAAACATACCTTAAAAAGTTCAACAAATTGAAAAAGTCTAATTGTCTGCCACTGGCTACATTTATTTTATACTTATCCATTCTAATCACAGACAGAAATACCGAATAGATGTCAAGATTCCGGAGGGTTTATAGAGGCTCTTGAGTGTCCCAGAGAAGTATAAAATAGTTATGTAAGAAAAGAAATGTGCTGTGACAGCTCCATCTTTTAAAAAGAGAGGAAGAGCTAGGAAGCACCTCAGGGAAAAAAATGGGAGAAGTAACCACGAGTCCTCAGGGACATTCTAATCCACATCTGTCTGTTATTATTTCATTATAACTTACTACCTTATTTTGGAGATAAAATTGTCATTTATGTCACTCCTAAAATCAAATGACATTATAAAAGACACCTAGTGGTAAAAGTATAAACAGAAGTAACTGTCACTACTACGTAAAGACAAACAAGTTATACATTGGGAAAAAAAAAAAACCTGTGAATATTTTTGATCACAGTGAAGCAAGTCACCACCCATTATACTGAGGTTAATTTGTTGACTCATGATTTCCACTTATCCAATGATAATGAATCACATGAACAAACCTCTACATCTAATCAGATTTTTTTTATTCAATTGTGACCTTTAATCCACCTTCTTCTTGATTATGAATGACAGTGACCTTTATCTAATTTAAAGCAGACACTCTGATGCAAAAATATGCAAACTACACATGTAAATTCTGAATCAAACTGAAGATGTGCATAATCTACTGGGGAGAAATTATTTCAGAAGACATTTATATTAAGGCCGAATGAGGTATTCGAGAGTAAGTGAATTAGTCAGCACTCGGGTGGTTGGTCGGAAGGGTTGCAAAGACCAAATGCTGTTTATACTTTCTCAGCTTCTATTTAGAAAACTGAAATGTCAATATACATATCAATTTTTACTATTCTACTCAGCATTTTACAGCATTCAGGAAATGATCACAATGTAATAAAGTCAGACAAAATTATTTTTCAGAGGGGTTGGCAAACTGTGCCTGAATATTCAAGTCATTTTCATTTCTATTCATTTTCTGCTGCACAGCAACCTGGTGAAATTCAGCCACGGCACGTGTGGCATGTTGACTTCCTCATACTGTTTTATCTCATTAACGAAGAACTTTGTGCCCAATAGCGGCTGGCAGTCAGTAGTGTTTCTAGGATATATTTAGAAACTACTATCTCAAGGAAAAAAGTTAAAAGAATAAAAGAAGCATGTTTGCTTTGAGAAACATATGGACATCCTGTCTCAGACCTACGTTTCTTGATTCTATTTTTTTGCATTGGCTCTTTCCTTTTTCTGTGGATTAATACAAATGGCTCTGAGCTGACATTACTGAGGGCAAACCCAGCCCTGGGCACAAACTAAAATGCAGCCTAATCCTGTAATTCACTCTCCTCTTTCTCAAGCCATTCCATCCTACACAGAGCCTTTGATGCAAACTGGACCTTGGTGCTTCTCAAATTCTACTTCATTTTCTGTCATGTACAAAAACACCGAAATGTAAGTTTATTACGTATGCCTAAAACACATGATCCACACGTCTGCTTTTTATTACACAGATACACATGTATCCGGGTTTATATGTGATGAAGATTATGTCACAGCAGGAGGCCATTGAGAGCATTTCACTGTCAGAACCCCACCAAACTGTACCTGGCATGAGTATGTACTCTCCCGATTAACACCAGGGGGTTGTCAGATTGCTATATCTGAAATAAACAGATTTACCCTGACAGATAATCAGCATTTTGCACTGCCTAATACATGTTTATCTTCCACTATTGACATAATTACACTAAAAGTGCACTTAATATAATCTTTCATAGGAAATTAAACAGGTTTTAATGATATACTTATAATGGATTGGGGACAGAGTTGAGGGAGAGAAATATCGACACTAGATGTTTGGGGAGAACACATACATGAAGCAATGACGAGGGAATCAATGAACATCGGAGAAAATCAATGACAGTCTGTGTTTAAGGAATTCATTTACATAGTTTCCAAAGAAATCAGAAAAATCCTACAAAGCCGTGAAATACCCTCCTGACTTTCTCACATCCTGATGCTTCTTTTCTTCTGATATGTGCTCACCTCATACACCGAAAAAGCTCAAAAAAAGGGTTCTCTGAGGATGGATTTTATATTTGACTAATTCATAGTCAACTATTCCAAAAGTCCTCAATCTGGCATTGGAACTTGGGTACTGGAAACTCTAGTGGTGTGCACAGATCCTATTTGGAAGGAAATTTAGCAAGCTCTGCAGATAACACCCCTCAACCCAAGCGTCTGGGAGCATTGACAGCCGTGCCATTTTAAGAGCTGTAGAAATTAACACATGTTGGCCATTAGGCATCAGGCCTTAAGGATGTTAAATCAGGACCTGAGAAGCAGAGGTAGGTAAAAATATTAATTTTAATCAAAATTATAAATATAACCCCCAGCATAGGAAGCATCTTTCTTTAAGGATTTGCTATTCATGGCTATGATCTGCCTCACTGCCATATGAGAAGACCTAAGAATTTTAATTTTAAGGATCTGACTGTCCTCGGATACTATGTTAGTAATAGTAATAAAACATCAGTGCTTTGTTGTCCCGTGAATCTCTTTTCTTTTCTTAGCTACAAATTAAAATTAAGCCATGAAACATCTAAATACGTATGTCTATGAGTGGGATCCAGAGTCACGTAAATTTAATTTTGGAAGGAAAACAAAATGAATATGAGGAATACTGTCAAAGGTCTTCATGAGCTCAGCACTGTTTGGGGCATATAACAGATATTACTTCATTTTTTATTTTAAAACTGAGAATCGAATATTTCTAGTGCCAGTTTGCAGATGAGGAAGCTGAAAACTCAGAGAGATTAAATAATATTCCCCACAGCTGGGATTCTGCCCCAGCTCTGTGTGACTGAAGCTAGTGTTCTTTCTGTTTCATTATGCTTCCTCTATAAATTCAGTTCACACGATTTTAAATGCCTTTGATTTTTGTTTTCCAATCAAGGATGCAGACTTTAAACGATGGTCCTATATCTCTTTTGATAAATTAGAAATCAGCATTCACAGTCACCTGCAGGCTGCTCTGTCCGTCTCTGAATCCAGCGAAATCCCAGTAGCCAATCTGCAATGGCTTTTCACTTGCTAATCAGAAGGATTTCACAAATAGTCTTTAACATCTCCATGGCTAAGGGCCGAAAAATGAAATGACTGAGAGCTGAGACAGCCAAATGCCTCTAGCCTGAGGCCAGAGCACCCCAACGGGGAGGGGCAGCCATATGTCTAGTGCCTTTACTCTGAATCTTCTGAGGAACTGGGAGATTTTTGTTTCCCCTGGGCCCTGGCCCAGAAGGGGATAGATGGCGGGCCCTGCGTTCTACCCAGGTTGGTGAGCCCTAAACTGCTTTTCTTGCTCCTGCCAGCACTGCTTCCTGAAGCCCGTGTCTTAGTCCACACATCCCGGCCTTTTTCCAGGAGCACCTTGGCGGACAGTCGTCCCTTTGAAGCTATCCTGAAACCCACCCCTCTGACTGACTCCATCTCCACCCTGCTTAGATGTTGATGTCTGCCTGGGTAAGACTGGATTTGCCAAATTCCTTTTAGAATTTGATTTATGGCTGTAGGCTCTCTCTGTGAGATTTCTTATTGGACTGACTATTTTATAGCTTGCCTTAAAAGCCCCCTTATTTCCTCTTTGCTTTCGTCCTTACTTAGGACCCCAACGCTGCTCGAAGCTTCAGGCCAAGGAATAATCTCTCTTGGAGATTAATTACTATTTCTATTCCGTTTATAGTGTATGAAGATTTAATGATAGAAGTTAAAAAGCTGTAAACTGTGGTTAATAAGAAATGCCAAGGTCTGAATTCTTCCACATCTTCTAAACTCTTTTCTCCTCATCTCTCAAGGTATCTCTTTTCCCTATTCCTCCACCACCTCCACCCCCATTCCTCCAACTGCCCTGTTTTCTCTTGGTCTCTTTCGTTCTCCTTCTGCTCTCATCTTTCACTTCAGTTCATTCACCAGGTGCCTCTCCCTTTAACTTCCAAAATGAGAAGTCATATATATATATTATTTTATCTATTGAGATAATCTCCTTTCCGGTTGCTATATTTAAAATTGAGCATGTGTAAACTTTCATATGCTGTCAGAGAATAGGCCCAGGGTCTGGAATATAGCTAGGTCTTAAGTAATGTTTTGAATAGATAGGTGGTCCTCTCTTTGCCCTTGAAACAAATTTTTAAAAATATATGATCTAAGCTAACTAGATTTTTAAAAAATTCAATCAATCATTCAAATACTAATCAAGAATAGTCTCTGGCCTCCACACTGAGCTAAGGTCTGTGAAGGACACAGAGCAAGTATGATTTTTACCCTCAAGTAGTTTACAAGCTATTTGGGATACAAAAATATGACCCATAAAACAACCGGGGAAATACGAGAAGAAAAATGCAATTAGAAGCTGACTTGTGTGGTGTAAACTGTAAGCAAAAAGTCTCAAAGACTGTGGGAAGGGCACTGGATTAATTTTTCTGGGAGATGATTGGTAGCATCGGTAGGAAAGTAATATATATAACAACAGCCATAAACAAACAAACAAAAGGAATTTCCAATCCTGGTTTAAGACTTTTTACAAATTTTGGCTTTGCTTTCCAAACCGTGGACCTTATTAGCTAGTGAAGTTTTATCTTTGAGGTGAATGTTGATAACTGTCCAGTGTGAACCGATGGCTAATACATTTGAGAATTACGTTATCTGAATATTTTTTGCTCCTACCACAAGCTTTCCACAGTGAGTAAAATCTTTTGATTTTATTCTTAATTTCAGGAAATTGACATCTCTTTAGATAGGAAATTCAGCTATGCAGCTGAAGAATTGAGCAAGGTGGGACACATTCTTCAAATGGTTTTAGGTCAGTTTTAACTCCTTTGAATGTTTATACCAACACAGCTCACAGCCATCATGCCCTCTTCTCCTCCTGCCCCTTTTTTTCTTTCAAGGTAGGAATATCAACCAAGTAATGGAGAAATCAAATCTGAAAGGAATGTCTCACAGGCTAAGGAACTCACTCAGCAAGAGATGATGGAAGGGTAAGCTCAAATTTAAATTAATTCCCAACCTTTCCTGTACCAATGGTCGAAGCCGAATTTAGCTAACCTGGGCAAAACTGATATATTAAAATAACTTTAAAGATAGGTTCTCAGCCCTTCTGCCTGCCAGCAGATAGGGGTTCTGGATATATAGGGCAGTCCATCTGCCTCATACTTCAAATAAGATCTAAAAAGAATGCTAGTATCACAGAATGGCATCAAAATTGTTTTTTATTCATTCCTCAAGAAATGTGTAGCTTGCTCAATTGCTGCTGACCCTTGTTCCCCACATTTCTGCCACTTGATTATGTGTTGATGCTGTTTAGATTTTTGTTTACATTACATATTTGATATTCAAAGGTCAAATGAACACAGTCCTTGAATCAGATTCCTACATGTTACATGTATAATCGTTCATCTTCTCACACTGGGAGGAAAAACAGTGGGGGACAGTTCAAGCTATCCCAAATAAGCAGAAATAGAGCCACAAATGCTTCCCTGTATGGACCTGTTCTTGCTCATTTCTCCTTAAGGAGATAACACCTTCTGACACAAGGACAAATAGTTATATTTAGTGATTCAGAGTCTGATCATTTAAAGATGCATTTTCACTTCATTTGTTTTCTTCATATGTTTTTCTAATGTGCTGTTATATTTCAACTGGGGAGATTTTCATTCAGATGCTCCCAATGGAAAGAAAGGCAAGGTAAAGGGCTTCCTTTCACTACCCAGGAGATTTTGAAGAAAGATATGACAAGACAGAAGAATATATTTTTTCTGATGGGAACAGTTGTTTGCGTGAAAATTTTAATTGTTACCAGAACTTCAATGGAGTTGCAAGGAAAGGTAGCTAGATAAAGCCTCAGGTTAATTTCCATCATTACCAAGCACTTTACACCACTGAAAAATTCCAAACACATAAAGAGACGTCAATCTTCTTCTTCAGACAGAAAAAAAAAAGGTATGTGGGGGGGCAGCGCTTCAAAGGCTGTCAGTAGACAAGTCAGTCAATTACATATCTGATTTAGTTCTTAACTCCTTGAGGTAAAAGACAAATGTTCTGCAAGAGTAACCATTCCTGGCATGCATTAAATGAAACAACTTTAAAAAACTCTGCTATAATGCTAATGCAGATGGAAGTGAGGAGCTTTGAAAAGAGTTAAAAAATCAGAATCAGATATTCAAATCAAGACTATAAGTGGGTAAATAGAAATGTTTTTGCTATGGGCGGGGGATGTCCTGGTTGTATTTAGGCATCTGAGCTAATTAACCAGGAAGGCATTATGGTGTGATGTTTCAAAGCCAGTATCAGAACAAATGGGTTCAAATCTTGGTTCTAACACAACTGTGTAGCCTTGGCTAAGTTACTGAACCTGTCTGTACCTCAATGTCATTATCTATGGAATGGGGATGATGGTTCCATCGACCTGATAGTGTTGTGCAGATTAAATTAATACAGATAAAGCAATTAGTATCTGCTGAGATTTCACTTAATATTATAATCAATCCATACACAGCAGCTAGTTTCATGATTTAAAAAATATATGTAGTATGAGACAATCCTCCTTGAGACATTTTGCTTGTCTACAGATAATATGGGCATTGAATGTCGGCTGATAAAGCACATCATTTTCCCTCAAGCAGGGTTGCAGGACTGCAAGTTTCTCTGGCCCCACTGAACACTCCTGAAGTTACAGAGAACTTATTAGCACCCTCCATGGCATCCTTTTAAGATGATAATTTATCTTTTTAAGTGTATTCAATAAAACCAGCAGAAAAGAACCAGAGGAGAATAACAACATGGTATTATTTATAGCTACATGGTTTACCAGTTGTATAGATTCTGCTGGAAGGCACACTAAAATGGAGTAAAATGTAACTTATCTTGAATAGTTGCTTGAATGAGTTACCAGAGGAATGGCAAGTTTACAGATGAAGCAAAAAAAACCCCACAGGATTTGAAGGTCGTGACCATTTTATTTAGGATGCACAGTGAAACCTAACTTAAGGCATACAAGTTAGGTCTTTGGAGAGTTTCCTAGGAGGTTTGCAAACAAATGTGAAAGTCTATAAAATATGTGCTTTTGAAATAACTCTGTGAAAATATGGTTTGAGATTCCATGGGGAAATACCATCATACCTATCAAACACTGGTAATGTGGTTGAAAAAAGAATGCCTAGTTGTTTGCATTTTCTCTGTCCCCAAAAGATCTCCCTGGCCACTTTTTACGTCTCTCCTCAGCTTGACTGCTGACAGAGTATTACATGGCATTCCTTTGTTCTGAAAGGGCATCCTTTAGTTTCACACTAGTCTCAAGTTCACACAACCAGGCAATCCCATACACCTTTCCATCTGTTATGGTTTTCCTGTGTCGGGTGCTCTTCTCAAACTCGTTTTAAATATGAGAGAATCACCCTCTTCCATTAGTGACGAATTCTTTTCTTTCCCTGTAATACTGAAGATGTGGATAGAATCCTCCAGTGGCAGTGTCTGGGAAGAAGGTATTCATGGGCAACTACAAGATTCGAATAGATAAATTCAATTAGCCCTTCCTGGGAAGCCTCAGTTTAGTTTACCACTCAGTATTTCAAAGAGTTTTAAAGAAATTCTAATTACTGTGTAAGAAATAAGTCAAATTCCTCTTCTCTCACTGTGAAGGACTTTTATTACCCACTGCTATAAAACATATATCTTTTTTTTTTCTGTTCATATCCTAGCAGAGTAGCCTGCATACCAATAGGATCACTAAAATGCCATGAAGCAGAACATATTTATCTGTTAAATTCTATGTACAGTAACCTAACAAATGCCAGAGACAGAAAGATTGCCCTCTGCACAGTAATACTTGTGTAGATGTCTTCTTTATGCTAACAATGACAAGGCTTCATGCCTTGTACTGTAGTCAAAAATCAGAGTGCATTTTTTTTCAATAGAAGACTCTGTATCAAAAAGAAAAAGAACTGCACATTTTTGGCACTGAGATATTTTATGTGGATAATAAATTTTTTCCCTTGAACTCCACTAACTACAAGTATCTACCTAGAAGATGAGATCTAAGATTTATGTCATCAGAACTATTCAATATACCAGAGGATCATTTTTTCTTCTTTTCAGGACTGTCAACTTTGTTTACTCTTTATATTCAATTTTATACTGTATAAGAGATTAAATAGTCTTATCATAGCCACATGCCAAACTTTCTTAGAAAAATAAGGTAATAAAGGCAAGATTATATTAGTAAGAAGTGCTTTCAAAGACATATTACATTTATTGAAATCTAAATTGTAACTGGAATGTTATAATTATATTTGTACTAATCAAAAAGAGATTTTTGAGTCTGTAATTTTATGACATTTATTATGTTTTAAAATTGAAATGACTGAGGAATGATTAACATATTATTACAAGTAACTTCAAGGAAACACACATGAAGTAATTTAAGCCCAGGAATTTCCTTCATAAATCAGCATGTATATCGTCAAATCTGTTAGCCTCTTACATGCATTTTTAATCCAAACGTAACCATTTGGCTATTGAAATAAGGCTTAAAAAATGATATCAAACAGTGTTACACAAACATAAGCCTTTTTTTTAGCCTTGCTACATTAAACTTTTGCATAATGCAATTTCAATCTCAAAACAATAAATAACAACATGTATAATGACAGTAACTGAATGCTAACTAATTGTAATACTTCTGCATAGCCTAGTAACAATTTATGAATTGTCAAGAATAAATCTATTTGACAGGCCTGTTAGCAATAAGGCCTCAGCTTCTTACTTTGCAGCAGAATGAGGTAAAATCTATCCTTTTCTCGCTGTTGTTACAAACATTTCAACAGTTAGTTCTTTTTCACAGAAAATGCTGCAGGAAGATTCCAGGTTAAAAAAAAAATCTTAACAGGGTTGATTTTTACACTTGGCTATTATTGGCCAGGATACATGGTAAGTTAAAACATACTGAGAGATTATTTTTTTCAGGGGAAAACTTGATAGACAATTGCATTTTTAGGTTAGAGAGTGGACACTATAGTCTTTCTGGCACTGTAAAACTGAAGCAGACTGCAGGGAAAATAAACATTACAATACCCGGCACTTAAACAATTGTACCTATACGGTTAAGTAACAAAAACGTGAGGCACCTGGAATCACAGCATTTGTGCCTAATGCCAGCAACAATATAAAGCATTCAAGTGACATTTGATAATGAGCAGACAGTGGAGGCATTACACACGTCTTTAGAAGAATCAGACTTCCTACCTTGAAAAGACAGATGGAGGTAAGTTCCTTTATAAAAAAAACTTGTAAGTAAAGCCAGGCAGCAGTTGCAGTAAATTGAGTCCTTTCAGGCACTGTATACAGACAGCAGTCCTGCAATAAGGGCAAAAATATAATGGGAGGAGCGGCTGTGAACGGGTGACCTTCTCAAGCTGAGTCCTCTCTGTGAACCAAGCACTGAAAGCCACTGCTCCTGATTTGCATGGATTATCTCCACTTGAACAGATACAGAGCAGATACATTTAAATTGAGCTGGCACAATGGCAAAACGATGGAAGAGTGAATGAGTGAGGGACGGACGCGCAAGAGAGGGAGAGAGAGAGACAGACACGAGATCGGAGAGCGTGGATAAGCTGGTTCTTGCAGAACTGTGTCTCAGAAGAGCTACAGCTCCCTCTTCATGTCACAGTTGTAAGATAAGAAATGTTGTCATTAAGAACTGGTTAATCGTAGGGAAAAATATCCTCAGATTAGCTGACGTTCCATCTGATCTGATTTTTATGAACATTTTATGACTCTTTCTGTTTTGTCATCAGGATTTTAGATAGCACATTGAAAATCTTTTACTAGTAGCCGGGTAAACAAGTTTGCGTAAAACTCGGAGTTTTGAATGAGCTTTCAGTTGATTGGCATACATGTCAGTGAAGGAAACTAGACAATTTTTTTAAGTAGAATATTTATTTTGAAAGAAAATTGATTCTTGTTAACTTTTAAAGAGCTAGTGGTATATACTGTAATGTAAAAAGAAAATAGTATTTGGATATTTATTAATGATTAATTATCTGAAAGAACCCAAATGTACAACTGAAGGGAGTTTTTGTGTTTTTTTTTAATCTAAGTTGCTAATTGTTTTTTTTCCTTCATATTGTTTCTGGCTGGCATTTCAGAATAGAAGAAATCCCTCTTTCTACACGATACAGATGTATCTTTAAATATGCAATCATTCTTTGCTTTTCCATTTAACATCTTCAGAGTTTTATATATTTGTATTCTCATTTTAAAAATGAGAATGAGAAGAGTGGGAATATGATTGTAACACATGCCAACAGTCACTCAGTAAGTCCGTGGCAGATCTGAGAAGAAAAGAATAACCCTCATTTAACGAGTTAACGTGAAGCCTGCCGTCTCTTTGTGTAAAGGTGTCTGCAGGTGCCCAAACAGCTAGGCAATTAGGTCAATTCCAAGGAAAAATCAGTCAAACCAGTTGGTTGACTGAACTGATCATAGCCTTGCGGAAGCCAGTATTAACTTGGTGTGAACCAAATGCCATCGGTTAACTATGTTTCAACAAATGACATTAAAATCTCGCCGTAAACATGTGAGCGATATTTGCAGAGAGTGCTAAGAAGACCAGTTAGATTTTTGCTGCTGTTGGAAATCTACAACCTGTCAGGAAAGATAAAGAATTTAAACACGCTATACTTATAGGAACTCTGATTTGATGGACAGAAGTGATACTTTAAAAGAAAGCTCAAGGAAAATGCCAACACACATTTCCATGAGATTTAGTGAAGATCGGGAATTTCTGAAGTGTGCAGATTTAGTGACTATAACAGTGTTTAGGAAACAATTGCTTGGAAGTAAAAGGGTGACGACAATGGTTATTTTATGTCTCTGACATCCAATAGTCTGATTGCTCTCTGAGTGGATGGGTGGGTTCTCAGGTTTTTTACGTCAATTTGGACACAGCTTGTACACAGGTTGGAGTTGGAATGTTATTGAGGTCTTAATATTACCTTTCAAGTTGTAAACTCGTTGGAATCAGGGACCATATAATATCCTTTAAAATATCTTCCCAAATACTTTGAAAGTGTCCTTTACATATTTTTTAGATGTTTTATAAATTTTTTTTGTGAAAAGATATTGGAAATAATGGCAAAGCATTTATATTCTTTATACCAGTTGTTGAATGTAAAAATTGGATTCAGAAATTATAATCTCTTCTGTACCCTTATGAAATAAAAGGAAATAAAATAAATATGGTGTGAATGTCTTGCCATATATAGGATCGTAATACCAGTACCAGTAGTGCTGGGTTGTATATTGATATGGAAGAGTAATTAGGTACCCCCTTCCTTAGACCAGGGAGTCCCTTCCAGAAGGTATGTTTAGGATTTGAGTCACAACTCTCTTGGCGCCAGCGTTGACTCGGACAATGACTAGTTTTGTGACCATGGGCAAGTTGCTTAACTTGTTTGTAAAACGGGGATAAGAAAATGACGTTTATTATACAGTTGGTATAAGGAATAAAGGAAAAAGCTTAGCATAGTGCCTGGGTAAACACTTAATCAATGTAAAGTATTGTTATAGTTATTATAAATCTCTTTCTGTTGAACTCATTGTCTCTCTCTGAACAGGGAAGTGCTCTTACGGTGTTTATTGAATGTAGAAAAAAGATGACTTCTTTGTTCTTGGCTTTCCCTGGCCATTTTTATGAGAAGGGCTCCTTCCTGGGCCTTGACAACAAGAAGGACTGGTGCCTCTACCTTTTTATAAAAGACAGAAATAGAAATACTATTCTCAGGAGAGCTAGAGAGTGTTGTAGCAGCAGATCCAACCTTCTGTAAAGGAATAGGAAATGGCTTGTGTGGTACAATGTGAAGGGCACCCAGAAGCTCCCAGTCTAGAAATATCTTCCCATCTGTCCTCTCCTATTTCCTGAAATGCCACCATTAGGGGTTCATTTCTATCTTTTACTGGCTTCCTATTCTCCTTTTCAATGCACAGACTACTGGCAGAATTAACACATTAACAAGTTTACGCTTAGAGTAACACATGAATTGATAGTTTTAATTATTCTATCAGAGATACTTTCTTCTAGTAACTAGCTGAAGATCAGCAATGACAAGGAAAAGCCAGATTTCAATGAAGGTGCAGAGAAGGCTCATGTGGTATATAAGAGTGTGTGAGGATGAAGTCCTAGCAATGATGGTGCCGTCCCTGTGCTTGTGTGCCAGTATGTGAGGGGTCCTGCAGGAGGCACTCAGAGAGCAACGTGGAACTGCAGGCTCCTGGTGCACTGGGATGAGGAACGAGGATTCCTTCCTTCACTCAACAAAAATACATTGAATATTTTGTTAGCAAAAACCTGGGCTATGTATGTGAAAATACCTAGTCCTTGTTCTCATTTCTAATGGGGATGATGGAAACAGATATGAAAAAGATTGATTCTAACATTGGACATCTGTACAAAGGGAAAGAGTCCAGAGGAAAGAAGGCCAGGTAGGTAGAGTGCAGTTGGGGTGAATAAGAAGGCCCTTACAAACTGGGCAACGCTTGATATGGCTCTTGAAGGCAGAGTGGGAGCTGTTCAGGCAAGTAAGGGGGGAAGGAGAAGGCTGTGGGTGTGTTCCAGATCCAGCGAACAGGGGTACAAGGGCAGGGTAGCATGAGAGAGACAATCAATCAAGGATGCTCAGAGCCCAGAGTAGAAGGACGTGTGGGAAAGGGAGAGATGTGACTGGAATGCGAGGGAAGAAGTGAGGAGCAGGTCACAGAAAGGAGGCATAGGGCAGAAGCACGACAGGTCCTTTGTACCTCTGGACCTTTGTCCTTCCTCTGCCTCTGTATGCCTTGTGCATGCGTTCATCTGGGCTCCCCAGCCCAGACCACACATGCATAGGACGATGTTGTGAGAAAAGAGGGATGCATTGCCAATTAGATTAGAGGTTTAAGTTTAGGGAGTTGAAGTATTCCAAGATTGTTTGCGAGGGCCTGCCACCCCATTCGCTGACCTAAAGTGCTGATTGGCATATTCATATACGAATTAAAATTAATTGTGTCTGGAGACTTTGGGATATAGCAAATCGGGGTGGGAATCACTGCCAGAGCCCTGGAACGCATTTAGCATTTAAAAAATACAGCACTTTGAAATCCTTAGTGAGACAGATTACCAGCATTAATGCCATTAATACTAATGATGGTTAATAATTGGAAAATCATATTTATAAAAACAATCAAGATAGAGTCAAACCAGATAGCAAACCTCCCAACTCTAATACAAAATGCTGTATTATAAGCTTCCTGCTCTCTTCCATTGCTTGAATCTTAGTTATTTTGACATATTTATCCAGAAAATATTGAAGTTTCTATACTTAACCCAAGAATGACAAATTGCTTCTTGTAAATATTACACTTACAGTAAAATTCACTGTAAGATAAATGATTATATAGATATTGGACCCAGTAGTGGGAAATATATTTGAATTCTAATAAGGACTGGTTCAAGCTTAGAAACAATTAATAACTGTCAATTTCCCATAAACACAATGACAAGTAAAACCTCCAAAAAGGGCACCCAAACCACAAATGATTAAAAAATTATGCTGATTAACAGAAGGACTGAATACATTAGGATTCTGTTGAATTATCTTTTGACTGCAGTCCTTCTCCCCCTACTACCACCCACCCAATGGAGGTGGAAAGAGCACAGTTTAGTTCAACGTTGAGCCCTTTCTAAAGTATTTTAAAACTACTCCAAGTTCTGTGGCAGCCAAGGAGGTGTGCCATTTGGATCTCCTTTCAGGAAAAACCTTGTGGTTCTGTAGCAAGGAGGGAAGTGAGCTGACAGCCTCCATCCATCAGCATCTTCACGTTCCCCTACTCAGGCAGCCCTTTGACAATGACTGAGCATAATGGGGTTCATAAGGCCCATCTGTTTCTGCCCAGTGCAGGACTCCCCTGAGGCTTTCCCTGCCCAACACTGCCTCTTCAATCATTTGACTTTCATAGGCTTAGGTCCTTGATAAAATACTTAGACCCCTAACTCCTCTCAGTGTTTGCTTCCTAGCAGATACAAGTTTCTAACAGTCAACAATATTTACTTGATGTGGAACCAAGTTTTCTTTCTTCTTTCTTGTTCCTGCCCTTTGCTGTCCAGAAAACTGAGCTCTTGCTCTTCATATATCCACAGG
The DNA here is from genome assembly GCF_057802395.1 of Ceratotherium simum simum. NCBI lineage: Eukaryota > Metazoa > Chordata > Mammalia > Perissodactyla > Rhinocerotidae > Ceratotherium > Ceratotherium simum. The sequence continues at coordinate 81,904,502 of NC_141901.1, forward strand.
ACTCCCAGATAGCTCCTCATTATATTTCTACTTCCCAGATGTTCTTGTTTTTGGAACAATAAATGATTCTTCGGAGAGGTAAAGGTTCTCCAGGAGTTGCTCTCACTGAATTGCTTCTCAGATTACTACTTTGTTTCCATACCTCTGGTGTACTGAGTACAAAACATAGGCACACTACCAAACACAGTATTGAAAAGTCCAACAGACTTATTAGACTAACTGCAAGAGACAGGCAAGCAGCACAAATAACACGTTGACGTACTGAGATCAATAAGGCTGGAAGACATTCAGGTTCAGTGCTGAAAGAAGTTCATATTAAGGAGTGTTTGAACGATGTAAGAGAGTCTAAAAGGAGCTTACTTGTAGGTAGTGTAAATTCTTCGTGGTGTATGGTGTAACAGAGAAAAACGGATGGAGCTTCAGGAATGAAGTCATTAGTGAAAATGATTAGGCACAGGGATTTTAAATTCAATTCTTATCTCTATCACTAAGGCACTTATATGTTTCCACTGCAAAAAGAAGAACTTGCTGCTGTAGTCCATTTGTAAAACACTGGAAGTTTCCCAGACAATAGCGTTGCTTAGTTGCTTAACAATAAAGGCATATCGCCATTCATGAATCCTTTGTATTTTAGATTCTAAGATGAACATCGGTAAGGAAGAAAAGAATCCTTTTGAAAAACTTTGGTTTCTGCAAGGCATTCCTAAAGAGACCCAAGTGACTTATGCAAAGAAGAACTCTGAACCTTAAAGAAAAATGGGTCTACATAATGACTGTTACAACTCAAGAGGTAAGTATATTGCTAACTTGCATATACAAATACAGCTATTCCAAAAAAAACTAAAATAATTCATTGTTCTAAGTTAATATAAAGCAAATGAGTATTTAGCTCCCTTAAAAAGTTATCCCAAATATTTATGTTTAAAAAAATAATAAATAATGCTTATTTTGGCCATGTCTTGCATATGCCCATGTTAATTCAGATCTTTGATTTGAAACAATAACTTACCCCACTTGCAAATACAGGTTATAGATATTGATTGTATGAAGATTCTGATGCAGAACTCAGGAGAATAGAGGCAGACCAAGTGACCATGACATTTGTAGGCTGAGTGGTGTTTTAGTTTGTCTACCGATTGATTCTCTCATTCGTTCTTTCACTCATTCATTTCTTTAACAAATATGTATTCAATGTTTACTGTCTGGGGATACAATTGTGAATAAAGAAGGATTTGTTTCCCTGCTTGTGGGGTAGCTAGCAGCGAAGAGAGACACCAAAATAAGCAATTATATTAAATGATGTTACCATACACATCAAAAGTAACTCACAGATATTTAGGCCCCAAACCTTGGATTTACCGTTAATTCTACTCTTTCTTTTGCATCTCATATAAAATCTTCTGTAAATTCTGTCATCTCTACCTTTAAAATGTATCTAGAATCCAGCCTTTTCTCACCACCTCCATCACTACTGTTCAGGTACAGGCCACATACTCATCTGAATTATTGCTTTGCATCTTATGGTGTCTTGGATTCTGCTGTACAGTCTTCTTGCTTTCCTACAGTCTATTTTCACCACAGGAACTAGAATGAACTTACTAAGTACAAGTTGGATCTTGCCACTCCTCTACTCAAAACTCTCTGTAATAGCTTGAATGGTGATCCCCAAAAAGATATGTCCATATTCTAACCTCCAGGACCCGTGAATCTGACTTTATTTGGAAGAAAGCGTCTTTGCAGATGTAATTAAGTTAAAGATCTCAAGATGAGGTCATGCTGGATTATTTGGATGGGCTCTGAATCCAATAACAAGTGTCCTTATAAGAGATAGAAGAGGAGAAGACATAGTGACACAAAAAGGAAGGCCATGTGAACATGGAGGCAGAGATGGGAGTGGTGCAGCCCCAAGCTAAGGAATGCCTGGAGCCACCAAAAGCAGGAAGAGAGAAGGGAGGAATCTCTCTTAGCATCTTTGGAAGTAGCATGGCGCTGCCAACACCTTGATTTTGGACTTTTGACCGCCAGAACTGAAATATAATAAATATCTGTTGTTTTAAGCCACTTGGTTTGTGGTACTTTCTTAAGACAGGCGTAGGAAATGAATATAGCCCCAATGGCTTCTTGTCTCCTTCAGAGTAAAGCATAACTGCCAAAGTCCTTACACTGCCCTACAAGGCCCTACCTGACTCCCTTCCCCCTTCTCCTGACCCCTGTGACCTCATATCCTACACATTCTCCCTTACTTTCTCCACTTGAGCCTCTCTGGTCTTCTCACTGTTCCTCCAACACATAAGGCATACACCATCTTCAAGGTCTTTGCATTCTCTGTTCCCTCTGACTAGCATGCCCTTCCCCCAGATATCCTACCTGCATACTCTTCCAGGATTTTTCTGAGATGTTTTTCATGAAGTAAAGACTTCCCTGATCACTCTATTAAATTTCAATCCACTGGCCAACACCCCCGTCCCCAACCCAGTGTCCTCCTTCCTTGCCTTACTTCTCTCTACAGCACTTATCACCCTCTGACCTAACGTATATTGTGCTTATTCATTTGTTTGTTAACTGTCTTCCCAATTAGAACATGAGCTCCATGAGAGAGAGATTTTTCAGTTTTCATTATTGCTTTATGCCCGGAATTTAGGAGACATATCCAGTAAATCATCGTTCAATTTAATAAATGATATGTTTATCATTTGAGGAAAGTATTTACATGAGGAATCTGGGAACTCCCTACTTCTGCTACTTCTGAGGAACATTTCCAAATCTCTCCAGAATTCCCATTAGCTGTCGAATGCAATCCGTGTTGTTGCTAATTTTTTGGAGCAGAAGACCATAGATGCTCTAATTTTACAGGACAGTGACACTATTCTGTTATGGCAAGAAGATCATATACAATTTGTACTTTGAAGCCCCTTGGTTTTCACTTGTCACTTTACATTTGACTTCATACTAGGCTCCAGAACTCTGTGTGAAATAGTGATGAGGGAATAGCAGCAGTGTTAGCAACAGGTAATGCAAGTTGAAATTTAGGAGCTTAAAGAAGGTTTGGAGGCAACAGGATCAAAAGGTGATTGCATGTAAAGCAGTCTTAGGCTGAGGGACAGAGAACATGTGTCCTTTGCTGATTTTCTTTGATGGGATTTCAAAGAATTTAGGGCATATTTTTACAGACTGGTAGCTTCTAAGCATCGATTACATATATACTTGGTTGTATAAACACATACAGAGTTTGCGCTAATCTTCACGCTTCCTACATAGGGGACTATGAACTTATGTCAACATCAAATGCATTTGTCAATTAAAATTATATATATATAATTATATATATATCAGTATTCCTTTCTTCAAAATGTATGAGAATGTAAAAAAGTGTCACAAGATATCTTTTGCACCATCCTTAGTCATCAGAGGGGGAAAAACGGATAAAACAGAAAGCTCCAGAAGCTTCTGTCACTATATCTGTGTTATCTGGCTTTAGTAATTTTACTTTCTTTATGTAACTCCAGAGATGTTTGCACAGCAACCAAAAGTGAGACAATACTTCTATCTTCTGAAAAGCAATGGGAGAGCTGAAATGAAAATATAAGCAACCAGCGGGAACATAAATGAGAGGCTGTATTCCAGAAGTGGAATTAGTTCAACTAAACTGATGTCTAACGTAGTCAAGGAGTTAACAATGTTGTGGTATTTTAATTAGGATTGGAGTTTGTGTTTGATTCACATAAAATCCTCAACTGCTTATCCCCAGCACACCAGGACTGCCCAAACATCTTGGTCTGCAAAAATTAGGCTGGGAATAGTGCCCAAACAGGATTTCTGAAAAGATTTTTGGGACTTTCTTCTTTGACTAAGGCTTGAAAATCTGCAAAGATTGCAAGAATAGTTTTTTTTTTTATGTTTTGGCTAGAAGCTGGGAGTGAAATAACACAAGACATATGTTTATGTGTACTTGCTATGAAAAGTTACCTATACTACTTCATATATTAAAACAAGGTTTGAGTGGAATTGTTTTTCTTTTTTTCTTTTCCTCAAGACACAAACAATAGAGAAGCAGACTTAAATATCTGCTTCATTTTGATGACAGAAAATAATAAACGGGTATGTATTTAAATAAAAATTCCAAGAAATCTAGAAATTGGTCGTATATGGGAATATAAGAAATTCAGTGGTCAATGGGAGTTAAAAAACACATTCTCACGTTTGAAAATATCCTGCAATATTGTTTTCTTAGTGTTTTGCACTTAAAAGAGGGTGGAAGAGATGTTATCTCTTCCATTCTTCTTTGCTTCTAGTAGAAAGTGGTCAGGGGAAGGAAGTTTCAGATATCTAAGTAAAATAACTTGGAAATACGTGCAAATTTTAGTTACATACATTCAAAGAAAAGTGATTAACAAAGAGAAAGGTATATTTCATTCATTCAGTAAAAATTTATTGAGCACTTTGATGTTGAGGCTACAGTGGACAAAACAGACCCCTTGGAGGTTGTAGTGTAATGATCTAACGAGGGAGGCAAACATTAAGTAAACAAATAATAGCTGTCTGTCTGTCTGTCTATCTGTCTATCTGTCTATCTATCTATCTTTCTATGTATCATCATCACCCTTCTAATTACAGGCTGCAATATGTTTTATGAAGGATGCAAATTAGACACTGTGATATAAATGAAAGGGGGACCAGAAAGTATTACAGAGAGTGGTCAAGGAAAACTTCAGATTTAAAAAGAAAACAGAAGAGTAAGAAAAAGTTTCCAGATGAGGGATGGGGAAAAGAACATTGCAGGGGGGGGAAGCATCATATGCAATACCTTCATATGGGAAAAATGTTTGACGTATTTAAGAACAAAAAGAGAGCTGCAGCTGAAAGTTGGAGTGAGGAAGAGAGAGACAGGAAGTATATTTGGAGAGGTAAGACAGCCAGAACATTCTGGGACTCAAAGCCTCTATTCTGTGTATAATATGAAGACCTTGGAGGAGTTTGCATGTTGCCTCAGGGTGGAGCAGGGCTAAGGTGGAGTGAGCTCATCTAGTTTCCATTTCGAGATCACCCTTGGCTGCTGTAGAGAATGGCTTGGAGCAAGGCACCAGTGGAAATGGGGAAAACAAGGAGGAGGTCATAGCCATTATAAAGACGGGTCACGAGGGTGGTGTGCATTAGAGTGGTAGTAATGGAAATAAATAGGAATGGACAGATCCAAAATACAACCTGGAGGTAGGAAAATAAAAAGATTTGGTGATGGGGATGAGAAGAAAGAAAGACTCAAGACAGATTTTTAAGTTTCTGGCTTTAGCTGTGGGTAGATGGCCATGTCACTCACTGTCAGAGATGGTGAGGATTAGGGGAAGAATTAGACTGGAAGGAAATGAAGAATTTTGAACGTACTATGTTTGTGAGACCCGTGATACCCCCAAGTGGAGATGTATAGAATGTAGTCTGTTGGATATAGGTATCAGGTGCTCAGAGAAGCCTGGTCTAGGGATGTCAATGGGGAAATGGAATTACAATCGAGTATCTCCTCTGCTTAAACACGCTCGGTGGATTCCCATTGCTATAGCATGCAGGTCAAGGTCTTTAAGATGTGGTTAAAGCCCTTCTACTGTCTTACCTTTACAACCTTATACGATTTGTGATACAAGAAATTATTTTTTCTTGGATTCTAGTATGAGTTAAAATGTAAAATGACAACTGAAAAGCAAGGTGGTCACTCTGCATGTGATCTCTCTCCAGCAAGATAGTGTCCTCCGTGTATTCACACTTTATTTTTACCTCAGTAATAACACTTAACTGACTACATCCCCATTTATCTATTCATAGTTCTGTCTACTCTTCTAGAATTTGCATTCCTCAAGGCTGGAAGAGTTCTTATTAATCTCATTATACCCAAGGCCTAATATCCAGGGCCCAGAGTGCTCGACACATAGTACATGCTCAATAAATCTAGCTGGTAATGCATATTTAGCAGAGCAAATAGTAATTAAATTTGCTTGGGAAATTTTATAGACTCTATGAGTTCAATCCTGGAGTATTGTTGAGCCAGTGCTGGGAATTCCATAGGAGGATAAACTAAATGCCAAAATATGACATATTTAATCTTCCATGCAATGTTAAATTGAGGTGTCTAGTAGGTCCTGTGCTTGGTAGTAAGAGTTCTGAACTCCCCTGCCGTGCTTGATACCCAAGGAGGCAGCTGGAGGGAGAGGATGTTGTAAGAAAAAGAAACCTGAGGTCTTTTTTCTCCCCTCAACTCCACTCTTACACATGCCATTACCGGAACAAATAGGTACTGTTTTCTCTCCACTTCTAAACCTATTTAGGCTGCTCATTGGAGATTTCTTTCCCTCTTCAAGTCTGTCTTGGAGGTGAATTTTCAACTGATTTCATTTCTATAACAATACGTTTTGGAGTCAGGGAGTACATTTTGCGATGTGCTGTGGCTGGCCTCCTCATTCCCCAGGGACGAACTTGTCTAGACATGAGTCCTCTTCCAGTTTTGCCTGGTTCTTCTTCAGGAGACATTAAAAGCATCTCTAGAACTAACATGGTCTCCAACAAGCTGAAGACCTCTGGTGTATCTAGTTTCTTAAGTTTAAACTATTCTGAAGGCCACAGCAAGTCCCAGAAGACAGAAATTTTAGAACTGCTTTACGATTCAGAATGTGAACATGGCAGTGTCTGAGGAGACTTGGTGCATCAAAAGAAAAAATGAAACAGGAAGGGTAGCAGCTTGACCTTATGTTTTAAAAGTGTTTTCCTATTGTGTGGTGAAAGGCAGGAATTGTAAGAGCCTGGAATAAGGGTTACAAACTCAAGTGCCATCAGGATCCAAGAAGGTAAGGTGAATGCGTGAAGCGGGCCTAGCGTTAGACAGTGGAGCAAGCACAGTGAACCACAGCCAACTGAATAGTGCATGCCCTGCCTGACCTCAAATCATACACAATAATTAAGAAAACAAAACATGAGAGAGTGAGCCTTTAGGAAAGTACATCAGATCATGTCACTCCTCTGCTAGAATCCACCAGCATCCTCCCCTCTCTCCCAGAGTAGAATGCAAAGCCCTTCCATTGCCTGTGAGGTCCTACTTTGACCTGGTACTTCTCTGACCACACCTCTCACCACCACCTTCTGTTTCCAGCTATTCCAGCCCCCAGCCCTCTTCACTGCTCCTTGTATACAACCAGCATGTCTGGGTCTCAGGCCTTTGTACATGTTGTATCCTCTGCCTGGTATGATCTTCCCCCAAACTCAACGTGCACTCTTGTCAGCTTGGCAGGTCTATACTCTAACTACGCCGTGTTATAGATGCTGTCCCTGATAGCATGATAGCACTCTGCTGCCATCACTCTTTAGCCCTCTTATTCTCTCTTATCTTTATAATGTTTATCACAACCAGACATTTTACTATTTCTGAAAACATTTGAAGTGAATAGACAGTATTACTTCAGTAGACACATTTTCTTAAATGTGTATGTGTGTGTATTTTTTTTTCCAGCATACCTTGATTTAATCCTGATTAGACATGTCAATGTTTGTGTGTACTAAAGGACCTGGACTTTGCAGGGTTTTAAGTAGTACACAATTTTATTCTTTTCCTCAGTTTCTCTTTAAACGTACTCTGTCAAATTGTTTTTCCCTGCACCAATATGAGCTCTTTGGCATATCTCCTTACATTCCAGGTCACTCTCTTTAAATAACACATAATTTTGTCCCCAGTTTTAAAATCCAGTTCACTTTCTTCTCTAATTTAAAACTTCTGAACCATCGGTTTGGGCCTGACTCAGAGTAACCTGCAGTGAGGAAGAGAGTCATGGCTGGCGTCTTCACCTTTTCCCTGTCTTACTGTTCCATACCGCTCCTGCTCTTCCTCAAATCAGAGTGAGGTAAGGAGTGATTGAGGTAATGTTTGCAGGTACCACTGTAAACTGGAAAAGGTGCCCTCTGGGTATGGTAGATACCCAAATATTTGCTCTTTCTTTAGGGGGAAGTTTTGTGGATTCTTCAGAAGTCCTCCCTCTGGGCATCTCCTGCTGGACTATTCCTTAGCTCTGCCCGAGTGCCAAAAAATCACCCATCAGCTTCTGCATTCAGTGGTACAACTCCACCTTCTTGAATTTCCCTTTAGATCCTTCTCAAATTGACTCAAGACCAGCTACCCTCGATGGGTCTACTTGGCCCAGAGGAAAACTCCTTTATTCTTGCCCTTAGCTGTGCCCTCCCCCACATTCTTTGGTGCAAGAGCCACTATCTCCCTCTGAAGGCACTGCTCCTCTTCCTGCTCTGCTAAGCCAACCTCTTCTCTTTATATTTCTCATGCCTTCCTTTCAAACTCCACGAGACATATGTCAGAAATTTTGAATAGCTATTGAGAAGTTCTTTCATTTGATACCATCTACAACTACACTCAGAGAAGTCTTGTCTCTATCAATCTGCTGACTTATATCTATACACCCTCAAGGTATAGTTGCTAAACTAGTTTCACATCCTTTTAACCTGGCCTACATAGATGTTCTAGCATCTGTTGATCTTAGGCTTTGGAATCTTGGACAAAATGCTAAGAAAAAAGAGAATGTCATACTTAACGTTCCACTACACATATATTCAATGTAAAATTCATATATTATATTTGCATCACATTAAAAAGGTAGGCTTTTTTTTTTCTTTTTGGTGTAGTAAAAGCTCTACAACTCAAAGAAATGCAAAATGGATCACTAACCCTTAAAAATAAGTATTTAAATAAATTTTATTTATATGAATGCAATATATAGATTTAATAGTTATTTAACATGAAGAAAGATCAATGGCAGTATCTGCTAATATATTTGAAATTCCATTATAGTGAGGGCATTATTCTAAGGGAAAAATATGGTGGAATGAGTTTAAGGCAATTGAGACAAGATTATCTGCAAATCTTCTCAACAATTTGTCTGTAATGACACAGAATTTGTGAACAATACCAAAGAGAATAAAGGAGTCTTTACATTTTTGCAATAAATAACTTTTTCTTCCCTTCTCCCTTTAAAAACAAAGAGGAATAATTTTAGAGAATGATAGTGAAGCATTTTGAAAGTAATGGAAAATGCTAAGGAACCATTTCTGTGTCTCATTATACATCTTAAATTGCTGTTCCAGTATCCTAGATTTGCTTAAACAGTTAACTACTGCCACACATAGCAGTAGGTGACTCTGAAAAAGAAACACTGCTTGTACTGTCTGCCCGTGGAACATGGAACAAACAAATGCTGATGGACTCCAGACAGTATAGAGGCCCTGCTCAGACTGAGCCACATGACTAGTGATGGAGCCCTTGGAGAATCTTGCCTTTGAACAGTTGAAACTTGAATTTGCCCAACTTGGCAATGGAGTTAAAACTCTGACCCTCAAACAAAGCCTGGGAAAACAAAATCTAGGGCACTGAAATACACAAATAACGTAAGCTGTAAATAACACAGAATTTTTGTTCCCCTTTGAATGTCACTCCTGCATAAGAAAGCAAAATTCTTCAGAAATTTGGGGCTATCTGAATCATCCAGGCCTTCTTCGTCTTTTCCAATTTTATTCCGGCTTTGAGAAGAGAAGGTTGGGTATAAATCCCCCAATGCCTCATCCTTAAAGTAACAGTTGAACTAGTTACTAAAGAGTGGGGAAAGGAACTGGCTCTGCTGTCCCCAAATCAGAGTTTTGTTTACTGGATTGAAACATTATAATGGGCTGAAGCTGCTGTTGACCTGCTCATTTGGAACAGATTTAAAATCTCACAATATGAAAATTATTCCAGAAGGAAGAGAAAAAGCGCATGTATATTTACATATCATGTAGACAATTAATAAAAAATAAATGTCTTTTCTGATTTGGTCTTGGGTATTCTTTATAAATTGGAAAGTAGAAAATCGCTGAAAAAATCCAAATTTCACATTTACTCATAGTCACTAGATAGTTACATATCCTATATTCAGCAAAACACACGTTGCTGAAGTCAAATGTCTGAAATCAAAGTGAATTATCAAACATTGAAATGAATATATGAAGAAATGAGGACAAAAATTATCTTTGCTTTATTTCAATAGCTGTAACTAAAGTATTGTATACTGTACACCAATCTAGAGACACAGTGGGGTTGCATGAGAACCTGAGGAGAGAAATCAATGAACATTTACACCTATGGGAACTGCAGCTCAGAAGCTATGAGGAGAGAAGGCCAGTATCTCAGGGTTAAATAGTCAGGTCATTTCTGCTGTTATCTGCTTTGTCTTTGTTTCTCTTTTTCTCCACCGCCCTCCCATAGATTCCCAGTTCTATAGCTGAATAGTCAAGAGGGGTCCAACAGAATCAGGCTTTGGTTCTGTCTTATTTTACGTCTATGTGACAGGAGGAATTAAGTTAATCTCTCCAAATTTCAGATTTTTCATCAATTATATACAGGGACAAAAACAGCATCTATAAATGGGTTTAATAGTGATGTGAGGTTTAAAATAGATAGTGGATGATAAATAGTTAGCATAGCATTTGGCATAGAGTGAGTATTCAACATTTCTTAGCCATTGTTACTTTTTCTTTTCTGCCACTAACGTTTGACCTGTAACAGCTTACCCAGCCTTAGAGATTACATAACTTTTAAGCTTAATTCTCCACAGTTAACTAACTCAGTGTCTTAGATGCCCAATTCCAAATTTCCAAAAGAGGAATTTGATTGGTTTAGGTCAAAGTCACTATTATGCTTGTGAACTGCCTGCCTTTTCATTGGTGTCCTCCCCTGGCCAAATCAGCTATGCCCAGGGGACATAAGAGAAAATATGGAATCAAGTAGCTTACTGTTCACATGGCAGGAGTTGTGGGTAAGGCAGTTCCCTTAGGGATGCATGTGTGGGTTAAGGAGGCAATGACAGAAGTCCCTAGTAAACTGTGGTTCCCCATCTTACTGATATACTGTAGCTGTAGTCTCAGTATTGGCATATCGTGTAGATAGTTTAGGTCTCCAAATCTAGATTAAAGATTTCCGAATTTTCAGGTTTCCGCTATTCACCAAGTGTGTTAGATGATCTCCGTCTCTTCCCTTCCCTCTGATGACGTGGGGTAGAGTCTGTATCTAAACATGAGAAATAACTGGCTGTCAGCGTGACTGAACTGGTCAGTATTGTTTGTCACAGCAGGTCCTCCCAATCAATCCAGAAGTGCCATAGTCCTGTTGCAATCAGGATTAATTATTATGAAAGCCAGCTGTGGCTCATCTATTTCATTGCAGATGGCCACAGCCTTTGATTCCATTCAGAAAAGTAATTTGTCACCAAAAACTCAAATGCCGCCTTCACAGTATTTTACTTTCAAAGACATAGGGAGGATAAATGACCATATGGAGCTAAATGTGGGTTCATCAAACCTGTTACTGAGAGTCTTGTCTGTGTTGCAAGTGGTGAAATGGGGGCTGTTAATTCCTAGTTCTTAAGTTCCTTTGTATAAACAAATTTTGTTGAGTTCCACTGGACTTTTTTTTGTCCTTTGCCTCATACAGACACTACATGTCTGGTTTCCTAGTTTAAGAAATCCACATAACTCTCTATGAAAAGACAAATGTATCACTCCAGTCTTAATAATATAATATAATAATATATGAGGCTTCTAACAAATGGTTTTATTGTTGTACTCATTGCTTCCCAATTTTGATAAGCATTTGTTTCCATATAAAATTACTTTATTCATTTCAGCAATAAAGAAAGAAATAGATGAAATAGAAGTTTGATTTAAAAGTCTCTGTTTTGCTCAAGATAAGCTGGTAAAAAGACATTGGTTGAAGTTACTGAGGACCGAATTTCAAAAGCTTACTGCTAATTTGAACTCTATCAAAGGAACACACATTTGTGCACCCATTTTTCAGTATAAATCAAGAAATAGGAATAATTGAAGTGCTTTTGTGTGCTAAATTTTCATTAAATATAATTCAAATCCTGGTCCTAGGCCTCAGTCTTGTGTAAGGTTTACTTTAGCAAAATAAATTAGAGAAATAATGGACCAAATAAAGCTTTCTATCAGGAAATCCACACAAATTGAGTTAAAAAAAAGTTTAGAAAAAGTAATGGATTTCTTAGATTCCTCTAAATGTATTCTTTTATTATTTTTAAGGCTGCGTTATTTTGGTCATTCAAAGAGCTGATCTTCACTCTCTAAATGAAATCAGATTGCTGTCTTGTGTAATGAACTCCGAAAAGAGTGGAAAGAAACGTTTCCAGGGAAGAATTCAGTAAATCATGCTTAATAAATTGCTAGTGAAACTTGAAAAAGAAAATATAAAAGAAAATAAATGGCAGTAGGTTTTTGTGAAACAAACCAAGTACATTTTCAGCATGTCATTTGATAATTTATAAGGCATGTGTAAGTCACAAGTCATAATGCTGGGTAAAATATATATGTTATGTTGTTGTACTCCTTCTACATTTTTATTTAAAAGAACGTATTATCAGCTTGGATTTTATGGATAAGCTGGAATGTAAGCCTAAATTTAGGATAGCTTGAGGGATTTATGTGGTTAAACAACATTGAATTCTGAATTTTTCTATAACCATGTCCAGTCATCAGATATCTAGAGGTTTGCTTTATTGTTTTGTCCTTCACCTGCAAAAAAAGAAGTGATGGTGTTTATCAGAAACTCTTGTGGCGGATGGAAGACCAGCAAAGATCAATAGGTTAATATTTATAAACCACAATTCAGGTGATAAAAAGTCTGCAAATGCATAAAATAAACATTATGCTAACGATAGACTATTGATCATAAAAAATTACTTTGCCCCACGGTAACACCTTTCATTTGTCCTGTTCATTGTATGTATGTTCATGTCAGATAGAAATTAAGTAATGGTAATAATTATCATTTAATAACCCCAAGACTGATGTGGAGAGCAGAGGTCTCAACATGCATTTTTTTTCGTTCCCAAAGTTTCACACCGAGATGTGAAAAAATTAAAACCTTTCCTAATGCTTTGTCAGATAAAGCAAAGCATATAGAAGATGGCATAACAAACTCTACTGTTTTAGCTTTTCACTTAGGAATCTTATGAATAAAAATTATTTTGAAAATAATTTAGATTTTGTCTAACGTTTTTAACTTTTTCAAAGAATCTGCTATTTTTCTGTATTTATGTTTCATTTACTGCCTATGGAGGTCGGAGAGGAATTACTATTCCTCGTTCCAGTCGATCTTATTAACATTCTTCTAGTCATCCAGATTCATAGCTTCAGTTTAATCTCTATTTTTTCTCCTTGTTCACTGCCTTGAACCACTTGTTAGTCCTGTATATTCCAGACCAAAATATCTCTTACACCTATCTATTTCTTTATATTCCCACTGCCTTAAGTCTCATCTCTTTTCATCTGTATCATTGTCATAACCTTCAAATTGGCCTTCTCGTCACTGGTTCTGCCCCTCTTAATCCATTCTTCACTTTGAAGTTCTACTTTGCTACTATCGCTGCTCAAAACTGTCCATGGTTCCCTACTGCACCTACACTAAGTACAAATTCAGCACTCCAATTTCCCTTTGCAGTCCTAAATTCTAGTTAAACACGCAAACTTTGGAATTTGATCAAATTGAGTTTGAATCTTGGTTCTAACTCTCGCTCTTTGTATAATCTAGCAAATATTACTTAAGATCTTGAAGCCCACCATAGGGTTTGTGTGAGGTATAAATGACACAATTAATTGATTAATTGATTAATCAAATATTTACCAAATGTCTGTTATGTGCCAGGCATTGTTCTAAGACTGGTAATAAATCAGGGAACAAGAGTTTCTAGGGAGATGGACAATAATCAAATAAACAGTAGACACACACACACACACAAACTTTTTTAAAATAAACTTTCAATTTTAGATTAGTTTTAGATTTACAGAAAAATTATAAAGATAGTACAAAGAGCCCCCCTCACACTCAGTTTTTCCTATTATTAACATCTTATACTGATATATTATTAACCTTAAGTTCACAGTTTATTCAGATTTTCTTAGTTTTTACCTAATGTCCCAGGATCCCATTCAAGATACTATGTTACATTTAGCTGTCATATCTCCTTAGGCAATTCCTGGCTGTGACATTTTTTCAGATGCTCCTTGTTTTTGATGACCTTGACAATGACTTTAATGTTGGGTAGAGACAGGTAATAGGAAGAAAAATAGGCTAGATAAATGGTTGTAGAATGAAAGGGGCTGTTGTTTCAGAAAGTATGACTAGGCAAGTCAACCTTTAAGGAGATGACTGTTGAACTGAAACTGGAATACATCTAGAGAGAAAATAATAGAACTGTCTATGGAAAGAAATTTCTAGACCCAGAAAATGCCAATGTAGACACACTGAAGTGAGGCCTTGGTGGGTTGAACAAGTAGCAAGAAAGCTAGTATGATGGAATTGAGTAAAAAAGAGAAGGAATGGTAGCTACTGAGTTCAGTGTGACAGTCTTGGGGTCATGTGGAAATGGTCTTGGATTTATTCTGAATGAAATGGGAAGTCCTTTGAGCATAATGTAATTTGATATACACGTTTTTAAAATAGCAAAAGCATATAAATAATTTTGCATCGTATTACTATCATAATATTTTTTGATTACTATTCACACACTATGACCTAGAGCTGACCTGGATCACTAGTTCCCCAATCATACACCAAGCTTCCTAACTTCTGATCTCTATTATTCCCTTTGATGGACATGTGTCTGTCTCATCTCTCTTTAGAATCCTATCTAATCTCAAGCTCTATCTCAAACATCACCACTTTTAGGAAATCTTTTCCAATCCTTCTCTCTAGGATATGTTCTTTCTCATGTGTGATACCCTGGGAAACATGATTACGTAGAAATATTATAGGATTTGAAATTGGACACGCTTTTGTTTGAATCAGGATTGACCTACAAATTATTAGGTTACTCTGAGTCTAAATTCTTTATATACAAAGTCTGGATATTTAGTTATCTTATGAGGTTGCCTTCTGAGATAAAATATTAGAAGCTTAATAAACACTAGTTATTGAGAGTAAATTCTTTAAACTTCTATCACATCTACCTGATCCCTTCTTTGATAATAGCTATTAATATTTTTATATACTTAAAATTTCATCTAGTGCCTACTATGTGTAACTGCATCGTCAAATGCTAAGGATAAGAACAGGAGGAAAAAATAATAAAAAGATAGTAGAGTCACTGCACTCTAAGGAACTTTTACTTGAGTGCGAAACAAGATATGTACACATACATTACAAGGGAGTGAATGGAAGGAGGAAAAATGTGCAGAAAATGGGTTGAGAGTAGAAGGAAGTATTCTCAACATTCCAAAAACAGAACACTGGTCTTAGGTTCTGTGCTACTGTCGAAGACATCCTGGAATCATCGTCTGTCCTCTGCCGAGTTCCTTGACTATAGTAGGACTCGATAAATGTTAGTCAAAATAGATTCCTAATTTTTTAGATGTGAACACAGGCACACTTGGGCACGTCCAAACTCATAGTGCCACTTAGAAGAATTAAGGCTGGAGGAGAGCTGGGCTGATGCCCGGTCTGTGCTCTATACTCAGTCATCCTGACAGAAAGGCAAGCGCTCCCCATGGTCATAAACTTACTCAGAGGATTCCTCATCAGAAACATAATTGGACCTGTGGACTCCAAGAATTTCTTCATAAATAAATGACATAAACATGAAGATTATATTTCGCTATTAGAAGACTAAGACTAGGTCTGAATGTATAGTTTGACCTGGAGAAGAAAGCCAATTGTTTTCCTAAATCTCAATACACAATGTAAAAAGGAGGCATTGTGATGTTTGGTAATGACCCGGCTTTACAACAACTGAAAGCACCCTCCACATTTCTGGCCTAATTGTCGTGAGCATCAACCAGTCAGTCAGCAGACAGTCACCGAGTGAGTGCCTGTGCTAGTACCCTGCTATTACTAGGTGTTTCCTTCTAAGGCACTTTTATTACTTAAAATAATCATTTAGATTATGGTAGCGTTTTTTATTGCTCCAAATAAAATATCAACAAGAAGCAGCTCATAACCTTATCGATAAATGCCCTGACAAAAGTCTTTATTGAGCATGGTCTGTCACTATCAGAGCTAATCAGAGGGGTGGTGACTTCACACCTACAAAGTGCCCTTGCATTGATTTCTTAATTTGTTCCTTACAGTAGCTCTGAGATACCTTTTCTGATTAACTTTAGTTTTATAGATGGAGAAACAGAGCCAAAGTGAGTTTTCAAAGACAGCTCATTTTACAAATTGTTTATGCAGGATTTGAACCTAGATACTCTGATGCCAAAGCCCATCCTCTATAATAATAAGTTAAAAAATATTAAAATGAAATACATATTGGCACATTGACACATGGAATGTGTCTGTTTATCCATAAATAGGTAAATTAAATAAACATATATACACATACATATTCATACAATATACATGATATGCATACTATATATAATATACATATTATACAGACACACAAACACACACATAAGTCAGTCCTGATCATGATGGGTCTAGAAAAGAAAGTACTTATGATCCTTACTGTCTACAGTGCAACCTGGGCAAGGAACTTAAAATAAAAAGCCTATGGGGCCATTACTCCTCTTGGTCTTGTTTTCTAAAGGCAGAGTGAGGTGGCTTAGCTATAAGAGTTTTGAGATGACTCAAATGCAGTCCTCTGATCATTGGTGGAGGGATGTGGTCAAACAGCAAATAAGACTGTTTGGCTTCAACAGTATTATTTTCCTCCCCACATCCCTCATTCGTACCTTAGACCTCTTTATCTTATCTTTAACTTCAGAGGCTCAAGGTTCTCATGTTGTCTTCCAGATGACCAATCTCTCTGGAGTCTTTCACTCAGCTCTGCCCTGCAATCAAAATGCCTGAAATACTTTGATCCTTTCATTTCCTCATCAAAGCAGCCCCTTGGTGCTACTGATCCTGGCAAGGTCTTAGGAGGAAAGCAAACTCATGAACCAATTCAGGAATGACTGTTAATTTCCATTCTTTATCAAGTGACTTTCATCTGAAGGGGATTCTCCTCTTCACTCATTAATTCATTCATCTTTTCACTCATCAATAACTATTTATTTAGCAACCAGTTATGCACTAGGCACTGTGCCAGTTTCTGTAGATAAAATGAGGAACAAAGGAGGCATAGATCTTGCCTTCATGATTTTTTTTTCTACCAGCAACTACTTCTGTGGCAAATTTAGTGTAATTGTAATTAATGCAATGATAGACATCTACAAGTTGTTGTGAACACCAGTAACCTTCCTGAGTCTGGGAGGTTAAGGAAGGTTTCTTGAAGAAATGATTTGTAAGCTGAGATCTGGAGAAGAGTAGAAGTTTGCAAGATAAAACAAATATTGATCACACAACGAGAAAGTACAGAAATAGCTTTAGTAAGGAACTCAAAGACAAATCAGACCCAAATTCTGCACCCAAGGAATTTTAAATATAAAAGATAAGAGTAGATTTATCTTTAAATATAGGAGAAGACAGAAAGTGTCATGTGAAATATACAGCAAAGTTCAGTGAGAGTTCAGAGGAAAAATGAGAATATTTCCATTTTGGAAGAACAAGGATGGAATTTGATGTAGGCTTCCAGAGATACTGTAGTGAATTCTGTGTTGTACCAACAAAATCTCTCTTCCTGATCAAGATACTCATTCCCTGAGATTCTCTGAGTATTCGGTGCTAAGAGCTCATAGCCCTGTCCCTCTTCAGTAATTGCTTTTGACTGAAAGGAACATGTCACTCCCAATTTTACACCTCCTCCCAGGGGGAGCCCTCAACCAGGGACTAGTTAATGCGGCATTACAAACATCTGGCCCTCCTCCCTGGATTGAGGTAATCTCTGAAGGATCATCTCAGCTTCAGAGCTTCCAAGGGGTTAAGCTGAAACCACACTTGCAATTATATCACATTTCAACCTCCCCTTCCTGCCCAATTCTTCTTCCCTTTCTCTTCCTTCACAATTATTCTCAGTAGCTCTGCATATGAGTCTCAGAATCTCAGTTTCTCAGAATCTCTGTTAACTGGGGAACCCAACTTGAATCAGTCAGTACTGGGAGTGGCTAGAAAATGAACCGTAAAATGGAATTTTGTAGAACGACAGACCAGATGGCAATGAAGATTGGTGGTGATTGGAGTATGGATAGCTCCTGACATGCTATAGCAGGCCAATTGTCAAAACTTTCACCAGTGGTGAATTGGACTTGGGACAGAACATTGGTGGAAGGGAATGCACTAGTGGGCACAATATCTCAGGTATTTGAGAGGTTTGATGGAAATTATAAGTGTCATGGCATTGGATGGCTATTGCTTGAGGGAATCTATACATTGGAGTAAGCCAATGGAGGGCTGAGAGTAATCACCAATTATTCCTTGGACAGTATAAAAAAGATTCATCTAGTTGGAAGGCAGAAGAAGCTGAGTCAGCCCAGGGCGTAATTATAGAGTAACAAATCTCAAGAAGAAGTTGAATTCTCCATTTTAGCAAATTTGCTATGTCAGGGTGAGAAATGGGTTAAGGACTTCTAAGTTTATGTTCTAAAATTCTCGAATCCTTAGATTCTCTGAACTCCCTGGGACTACAAACGTGGGCCACTGCTCCCACTTAAAGGCTATTGCTTGAAGATGATGCAGAGGTCTCTGCTTTGCAAGACAGCAGCCATACACTGTGGATCTAATTCTACTTTCCCTCCTGGCCACCAGACCAATAAATAGCGTCAAATAGCAATAATAAATTCACTGGATAAGTGCTGAGTTTGCTAATTGGGGAAAAGAACTATACCCTGATAACAATGGGGGTGGCAGCATCCCAAAATAATAGGCACTTTGGAAGCAAGATAAGATGTGATGCAAATAATGTTGGAGTGGTAAGCAGGATATGGGAAGATGTTGACTTGCTCAGAGCAATGGAGATGATTAATAGAACACGTTATTTCTAGGTTAATGGGTAGACATCAAGGGTATTGTTAATCTATGCAACTTTAAAGAAATTAATAATTAGGATAAATAATCTTTTACTTCTTCTACCTATTGTACCTATGCCATTGTACACTGGGAAAAGAGGATTACTGAGACAATTTTGAGGGCTGTTGGATACAGGGTCTCAGTTGATCTTGATATCCAGGGTACTTGTTGGAGTAGAGTGTATGATGTCCGAGAAGAGAAAGAGATATCTTGGTAGTTGGCAAAACCCTCACATTGATTCCTTCACCACATGGAGTAAGAGCTATCACAGGGAAGGCCAAACAGCAGCCTCTGAAACTGCTCCCTTAAAACTCTAGTCAAGATAGTTGATCAAAAATAGTACTGCAGGGCCGGCCCCGTGGCTTGGCAGTTGGGTGCGCGCGCTCCGCTGCTGGCGGCCTGGGTTCAGGTCCTGGGCACCGCTGGCACACTGCTTCTCCGGCCATGCTGGGGCCGCGTCCCGCATGCAGCGGCTAGAGGGAGGTGCAGCTATGGCATACAACTATCTACTGGGGCTTTGGGGGAAAAAATAAATACAATTAAAAAAATAATAATAATAATACTGCATCCTGGAAAGCATAGCAGAAATTGGTGCCACTATTAAAGACTTCAAGGGTGCAGAGATGATGGTTCCCATAATATCTTCCATTTAATTCATCATCCTGGTTTCTACAGAAACACAGGTGGAGCCTGGAAGATGACAACAGACTTCTGCAGACTCAACCAAGTAGTAACACCAATTGAAGCTGTTCTGCCACATGTACTATCTTTGCTAGAAAGATTAACATGGCCTCTGAACTCTTAACATTACATTACATTAATTGGAGCATGTACTCTTTTCCATCTCCATCAGGGAGGACCAGAAGCAAATGGAATTCTTGTTAGATGGACAAGAGTATTTATTTACTGTCTTGCTCCATAGCTTCTGCTCTCTATCAAAATATAATCAGAAGGGATCTAGACCATCTATAGATGCCACATAATATCACATGGGACTACTATATTGGTGACATATTAGTCAGACGAGACGAACAAAAAGTGGCAAGTACATCAAAGGCCTTAGTAAGTATGTGCGCTCTGAAGGATTGGAGATAAACCCTACAAAGATTTAGACAACTGACTCATCGGTGAAATTTTTAGGTGTCCAGTGCATGATAAGACATCCCTTCCAAAGTAAAGACAAATGATTGCATCTCATACTCCTACCACTATGAAGTAAATACGGTATCTGTTAGGTTTCTTCAGGTTCTGGAGGCAGCATATTCCATATTAGGATTATTGCATCAACCCATTTACTGAGTAACATGGAAGGCTGCCACTTTTAAGAAACATGCTCTGTGCAATCCAGGCTGCAATTCAAGTAGCCTTGCCACTTGGGCTATACAATCTGACCTACCCTCAGGTATTATACATATCTATGGTGAGTAAAACTCCAAAAGAGAATCACAATATAGACATGCAGCAATCTGGAGCCAGTCATGCCATCTGCAGCATAGAGATATACACTATTCAAACAAACAACTCCTTGTGTGCTGCTGAGCTCTGGTAGATATGGAGAATCTGACCATGAAACATCAAATGTTCATGGGGCCAGAGATGCCCTTTGTGAGCTGGGTTCTGGCAGACCCACTGAGTCATAAGGTTGGGCAGGCCCAGTCACAGACCATCATAAGATGGAAGTGATTCATCTGGGATGGGGTGTGAGTAGAGCCATGGGGTACAAGTAAGAGGCTTGAACAAGTTGCCCAGGATCCCACGTCATCTATCACAGTTGCATTGTCACCTTTTTCTTAGCTCAAACCTGTGACTACATGAAGGAATGTCCCTTATGACCAGTTGATGGGAGAGAAAAAAGGCTGAATGTGTTTCACAGGTGGGTTGGCTTGGAATGTGGGTACAAGTGTACTAGAGCTCCACTCAGGGATGGTCCCAATTTCTCCCAACAGGAGAAATTCTCCCACTAAGCACAGCTTTGGTTAGTGCACCTAGGTTAGCACTTTATGTCAAAAGAGAAGTGGTCCCAGCTAAGAATATGTATGGGCTTGTGGACAGTGTCAAATGACCCAGCTCATTGGTTAGGTGGCTTGAAAAGAGAAGAAAGGAATATTCGTAATAAGGAGGTGTAGAGACGAGACATGTGAATAGACATATGTGAGTGGGCACAAAGTGTGGTGATCTTTGCATTGCATGTTAATTTCTACCAGAGAGCATCCACTATGGAAAAGTTACTAAAGAACCAAGTAGACAGCTTCATTCAGCCAGTTGACATCAGTCAGCCTTTTGTCACCAGCCACTCAAGTGCTGCCAAAATAGGCTTGTGAACAGAGTAGCCATGGTGGAAAGAAAGGGTGGAGCTCCAACACGTATGCACCTGCTTACCAAGACTGATCTAACTACTGTTGCTGCTTAGAGTCCAACATGTCAGTAATGGGAACGAATGATGAGCCCCTGATATGGCACCAGCCCTTGAGGGGATCAACCACCACCTTGATGGTGAGTAGATTTCACAGAGTTCCTTTTATTCTGGAAGGGACTGTGATTGATGCTGATTGATATCATGATATATTCCTTATATGGATTTCCACTTTTAGCTTGCAGAACCTCAGCCTGCCTCTCAACCACCTCCTGAGAGTGTTTGATCCACCAACATAGAATCCTGCTTGACATTTTCTTGGATCAAAGAAGCCACTTTACAGCAAAGGAGGTAGGACAGTGGGCACATGGTCATGGGGTATACTTGTCCTATCACATACTGCACCACCCCTGGTTGCTGGTTGAATAGTCTCTTGAAGGTACAATGCAGGTGCCAATTTGCTGATCATACCCAGTGTGGTTCCATCCCATGGGATGCAATATTCAGTTAAATAAATGACCATTACAGGGTGCTAAATCCTCAATAGGTGGAATACATAAGTCTGGGAATCAAATGGTAGAAGTATATGTAGCCTCACTTTCCATCTTTTGCAGTGACTTACTTGGGAAGTTTGTGCTTCTCACATCTGTAACTCTAAGCTCTATATGTCTAGAAATGCTAGTTCTTGGAGAGGGAACTTCTACGTTCTCCAGAGGATGTCTCATGAGTTCCATTTTGTGATAGCTCCCACCTAGTCAGATCAGATTATTTTTGCCAGGAGACCAACAGGCAAGGAGAGCAGTAGTGACCTTATAGGCTAATTGATCCTTATAATCAGGGGAGATAGTGCTGCTATTACACAAAGAGTGGGTGCCCAGGTGATTCACTGGGACATTTCTTGGTACTCCCTATGCAATTTGATGGTAAAAGGAAAAGGTAGAGCAGTCATGGTCTGAGAAATTTATGGTGACCAGGGGACCAGACTTTTCAGAGGCTAGGATCTAGTTCACCCAACGTGGTAATCTACTTAAACCAGCAGAGGTGCTAGACTAGGGCTTGGGGAATCTACAGTAGATCTTGGAGGAAGGATAATGAGTATCAGATGTAGTCTTGGGCTCTACTTTGTCCCACTAACCTTCTTCTTCTGAGTTGCCCCAGGAAAAGAGACCAACCAGGATTCAGGAGTTTTTCCCAGGTAGGGTGAACCTGCTCTATGAAGCAAATAGACCTGACTGGCACAAGGGGTCACCTGAAGTGGGTGTGTTATGCTATGCAGGTCTGCTTTTAGGATCTGCCTGATTGTTGGCCAGTGACCGTTCATAGCTAGCTACGTCTCTCTCTCTTCCCCTCAGCCTAAGAAAGCTGCCTTTCCAAAGGCTGTCACATTTCCAGGACAGCCTGCTTCCAGTGACTGGTCAATACAGAGGTACAAAGTCCTGCCTGGCTCCTCTGCCTAGATGGAGGACATCTCTGAAAGGCCTTCCAACTTCTGAGTTCTCAGTAGGAGATGTGCTGTGAGGACACACATTTAATGTGCTGTGAGGACTAATGAAAACTGGCAAAATGCAATATCTCTTATAGTTTAAGAAAGATGTTTTGGGGCCTTTATAGAATTCTTTAGAAGAACTAGAAAGTGCCAGTTGCCTGGGTTTCCCTGGAGATAATATTCTAGAAATCTTCAAAGGGCATGTGGAAGCTTTTTGTTCAGCAGGTCCTGCTATAATCCTCCCAGCTGACTACAGAGATGTTTCCTAATCTCTGTGCCCATTTTCTCCCTAGGTTCAGCCTGCTTCATTCATCTTATGCTTTGTTCTATTGGGGATTAGCTGTGACAAACTGTGACTAGGCCAAATAGCTGCTTCTCTCTACCACAAACCAGGGCACTATTGTACATGCCCTTTTAAGAGCAAAGTTTCTTAATGACCCTAAGCTTTGACTTAATTATTCTTATTATAGTATTAGTTAAACATTTTTAAACATAAAATAGGTATAAACTCTGTGTGCTTATCGGCTTTATATAACTATGTATAAGAGAAACTATTTTGCAAGTTCAAGTCAATAAAAACTATAAAACTAATAAAATTTAAATGAAGATCATTAATTTAATGGACAGATGAAGGTGTTTTGTGGAAATTAAACTGCTGCTCACAACCTAAATGACAATCAGGCTCTTCTGAGTTTTGGAATGCCAGTACTATCTTGTCACTTATATATATGTATATATATATGACTTAATTCTCTCGCCATTTTCTGTATTCAAACTGTAGAAAAATCTTCATCAGGATTTCAAATGACATTGGCTGTCCCTTACAGAGCTGGTACCCTTGATTTATCTATGAAGTACACTTCTTATTAGCCTTAGATAGTTAAAGGGGTGCAGCTTGCTCCAGTGACATCCTGAACACAACTGTGTATTTGGGAGCCAAAAGTGAGTTATAGTATTTGGTTATAGAGTTGTCATCCAGATGATCCACAATACGATTACTGATGAGTTCTCAGGTTACCACACCAAACATACATCTAGGTTTTTAGGAGCTCAGAACTTAAGCAGATTTTTTAAAATTAAGTTCGTTGGTCCACTGATGGGCTGCGAACTGCTGCAAAGATAAGCTTTTTCTTTGTTCTTTTGGAGCAATGACAAGCAATTCTATAGAATTTCATCTTCATGTACAATTAAAGCCTAGTTACCGATAAAACACGATGTAGTTTATTCATAGTTACCATGATTTAGTGTTTATAAGCCAAAATGTGTATAATCCTGGATTTGCTGGCTGTCTTTCTTTCTTCACTAAGTAGTCTGGCTGCCACACAGCACTTGGCGATTCTGAGAAGCTTCTAGAGATGAGTGGCACTTCCACCACCCTCAGGAAGGCTGCTTGTGTCAATGTTGTAGAGCTTGTCTTGTGTTGGTGATGATTTTCAATGATTATTCTTGGCTTTTATTTATAAGTTTCTTCTAGTTTAGTGTCACTTTGTTGTGTATTGTTTATTTAACTCTACTCTATAGTGAGTAACAAGGCATAATTTTACCACTAATTTTCTGTCCTTTAATCTTATAATAACTTGACTCTAAGACATGTATTGTGAATCATATATGAATCATCCATGTAACCTAAACCTAACCAACTCCCTCAAATTTAATTGTACAGTGAGTGATGTCTGATTACTATCATGGAGTAATATTTCCAATGGAAATTAAGAACAGGCAAGGTAAGTGAGTTTCAGGGCTATTTGCCATGTTGAAATGGGTGCAGGTCAAAATAGTTTGAGCGCTACTATTCTAATTCACAGGAGACCCCAAAGCAGGTTATCTTTGTCCATGGCACTCCTCTAGGAAAGTCACACCTAATAATGAGCTCTTTCACTAAATTATTCTTATGTAAACTTAGTTTTCATAGTTTGCTGCTTAAAATCCTTGAATGACTGCTCACAATTTGAATAAGAGAGAGCGTGGAATGGACCCTTGGTGTAATTCTAGCCATAATAGGTCAGATTTGGTATAAAACTAGTACACGTTGGATGAAATCCAGATGGGTTTACTACCAAATAAACCAGAAGGATCTAATTATAACACTTTCACATTGAACATGGTCCCATGGAATGGATTTTAAGGATAACATAGTGAGAATATAGTGCAAATGGAAACGAGATGGACAGTTCTTTTGATGGATGAGGGATGTAGGTAGAATAGAGGATAGGAAAAATGTGTTGTGGAACACAGACGAGGAGGATATAGGGAACCTGAGTCTGGAGTTATTTTAAGCATTGGCCTTGGAGTATGAAAGGCAAATGAAACAAAAAGCAAAATCTGTGAAATTTAGTTGAATGTCAGAGAAGTCCCTGGCTGAAAACATTTGAAACTGTTATACTAAAATCAGTTTACCATGTTCAGTGTTATTATTATTTGTCTAACTAATTTATCTAATTTAATGCTGTTGAGCACTGTAATAAACCACATGTCTCAGAATTTTGTCGGGCACCTTTCTAAAATAGGGTCCCACATATTTCCTGCTCTCTGAGTTAAGACATTCAATTGTCTACCAATTTCCCTAAGTGTCTTAAGCACAAAATTATGAATGTAAGACAATAAGAGAAAGACTTAAATTTTTTTTTAAAGCAAGTTGCTGGGGGTTATGGGTAGCCTAATAGAACTTTGTCATATTGTATTTCATTTCATGTTTTCATTGTGTTTCTTTATTATTTACATACAATTATGTATGTAAATTATGTATGTCTTGCCTATGAGATATATAATAGTCTTTGGTAAGGACAAATCAATGGCAGTACTTTTGGAAAAAAACCTGGTGGTTAGTTGATGGTGGCAAGATTTGTAAAAGCTCTGGTTTTTAAAAAATGGCTTTTATTGCTTATATCTTTCTACAGAGTGAAACAGATGACGTGGATAGTGACATATATAATTCCAACACTCTTCCTTGGAAAAACAGGAATTACCAAGATAGTCTGGCTATACAAATCTATTTCTGAGTCTAATTTCTCAAATTCTCTTGAAGACACAACTGATGGGTTTCTCTTTGCCTAGTTGCTTATTTTTCTGTCTAAATCTACATGTGCATAAAAATTACAAATTGAGTAGCTGGAGTTGCATTAATATAGTTTTTTGACTCTGTGGCATCTTAATCAAACCTTTATTTCTTCATTTTTGCCTCTACCTAAGTAGATACGTCTGAAATGATGTTTTCTTAAACTCATAATGGTAGTTATTTAGAAAAAGCTTTCTGATTAATTCAGTGAATGAAACTCATACTCTGCTTTATCTCTCTGCACTTTTTCAGAACAGCATGGTAATAGCTATGTCTAGAATATTGAAATTCCAGGACACCAGGACAAGTGAACGTTTGGATTTGAGATCTGAGAACTAGATGTGGTCTGTTTTCAGTACAGTTCTGTCTTCTCCAAGTTTGCATAATCCCTACATACTTCTTCATCCTTGACTAGCTGTTCCCACACAATTTTTGCCTCTGGGGTCTTTTCCGTTTATGCCCTGTCAACCATCTCTTCTATTGCTTCCCAACTATGTCCTCCCATTGGTCTATTTTTCGACTAGGAGACATTTTCTGATCTCTTTCAGTGGCTACATACATTGAAGGAAAGGAGACAATTTGGAACAAAAATGTATTTATATATTTTTTCCCAGAAAGTTAGAAAAATTTTAATCTCCCCCAGACTTAAATTTCTTCCCATCACATACACTAACAAAGTCATATATAACTGCATTGTCTTTGTGCATACAAATGACTTCCTGGAATTTATCCAGGTCTCTTAAAAGTACAGTAATTCATTATTGTGTATACATAATACCCAAACCACCTGCTGGAAAATTAAGTCAAATCATTGAGCTGTTTTGTCAACAAGACACCAAACATTTGGATATTTTTTAATTGGAAGATATCAAACAACTGTTTGTTAATATCTGAATGAGTGGGTATTGTTTAGATAATGATACAGATATCTTTTTTTTTTTTCATTTAGCTGTTCTGGGTTCATTAGACACAGCTTTGTGGGTGCTTTTAACACCTAGAGAGTAATTATGCACTGTGAACTCATTGCCTATATTTTTCTATAATCAGACTGATTCTGAGAAATAATAATATTAGTTTCAGTTCACCACACAAGTTCATTTTAATTCTATATGTCGCTTAATCAATAGGTCTTTATATATATACCTACATATATATGAAGTAACACACACAATTCATAGAATTCAGTTTTAACAAACAAAAATTTATTTCATTTTCTCATGCAGCAATATATGAACAAATAGTAACTGAAACATTTATTTTTTATTGTTTTATAAAATGTGCAAAATAAAGGATTTAGACAGGAAAAGGAGGGACAAAAGAAACATTCACCTAATCTTATGTTGGTGTGAATATAAGAATTATTTTATTACATCATTGATATCAGCATACTATTTTTTTTCTTTTCCTGTGAGGAAGATCAGCCCTGAGCTAACATCCATTGCCAATCCTCCTCTTTTTGCTGAGGAAGACTGGCCCTGGGCTAACATCCGTGCTTACCTTCCTCTGCT
The DNA here is from genome assembly GCF_057802395.1 of Ceratotherium simum simum. Classification (NCBI taxonomy): domain Eukaryota; kingdom Metazoa; phylum Chordata; class Mammalia; order Perissodactyla; family Rhinocerotidae; genus Ceratotherium; species Ceratotherium simum. The sequence continues at coordinate 81,931,871 of NC_141901.1, forward strand.
TCATATGGGGTGCTGCCACAGCATGGCTTGACAAGCAGTGCGCTGGTGCGCGCCAGGGATCCGAACCTGCGAACTCCGGGCCACGGAAGGGAAGTGCGGGCACTCAACCGCCTGCGCCACTGGGCAGGCCCCTCAGCACACTATTTTTGACAAATGAATATTTACTTGTTTGTTTAATCAATTTTTAAATTTCCTTCCTTCCTTCTTAACTTCTGAAGCATTTACACAGTCCTTAACTCGAGCAGACATTTTACGCTACATTTGCCTGGACATATTTCCATGTTGCATTGTGGAATCTGTTTTTTATTTGGATTTCTTTTTGATACTGTTTCTAAAATTTTCTGAACTTGTGTCTACACACACACTCACCATTATATAGAATTAAAATGATGATCAAATCAAACAATTCTTTGGGCTAGTTTTACCAGATTATTCTGTTTTAATAATGGAATTTTTTTGCCACAATAAGTTAAATAATTTATTGACTTTTCTCCTCTTAATCTAATTTAACAAATGTTTATTAAGTCCCCATTTTAAGTACGATGAAGCAATATGTGTACACCTAGCTGTTTGGATTAACTAGAAGGTTTAGTGCCGTCAAAGCTGATATATTGATTTAAAAATATAGAAATGACAAATTTTTGTTTTTTGTGATCTGGTTGTACTTCTCCACTCAACCTTACCCTTATGCTTTCTGAGGTAAACTTTTTATACAATATCTTTTTTGTTGAAAATTTAAAATTTAAAAATAATTATTCGTTAATAGCTTTTGTCTGGATAACTCTAACATCTTAAAATTTTGAATCAAATACAATAATTAGGATTTCAAATAATTTGATAAACTAAAATCAGAAAATTTCATGCATTAAAATCTCCACTCTACACATAAAATAAAATTATTTTGCTTGCATATAACATAACTAAAGAGTTTGGAAATTTATACTACTTCCTTTTAAAAATTCCTCTCTTTAGTTTCTGTTTGTTGCTCATATCATCTGCATAACACAATATTTGGTAGTAATTTTATTAATCTATACTAATTTGTTATAATGACTTCCATGTGAATTTATATTACTTATTTCTTTAAAGAGTCAGCAAAATTTATTAATTATCAGAAATATAACTTCTGTAACTATGTATAGTTTCTGCAACATAAATAAAATGTAACTGTGACAATCTTTGAAAGTAGAGGAAAAAATTATATAGAATCTAGAATAACAATGATTAATTCACAGAACATTTATTCAAGAGCTAGATTTATTTTTCTCCCCGGCACTAAATGTCAAAATATTTATATATGTCATTTACACACACACATGTGTAAACACATGTATACTCATATATGAGTACTTAACATTTTTGGTCATTTCAATTGTTTAGACAATAGCAAAAACAAAATGGAAAAATACCTCTCCAAAATTATATGAAAATAATTTCCTCAAGTAATATTTCTAAAAGAACAAAATAACAAAGATAATATTACTGTGGCCAATCACACTGAAACATTGCCTCTTTCTGCAGTAAAAATAATAAGATACATATTTCTTAAAGGAAGGAGAAGAAGACAAATAGTATGAAATACCTAACCAAAGCAAATGGTTTAAATGAGCACATATTGATTAATAAAAATGAAATGAAGAATTGACACACACATAAATCACTCATTGATAAAGAGGAACACTGCATGACCTTCCACCTCTGGGACTTCAGTCAGAGGAGCTTGAGTGTGGCTTCCCAGTGTCAGTGCTGAAGAGACTAGTGATGTAATTGTCATTGAATCTGATGCCCTTCTAAATAAGATCTGAATTTGAAATGCAAATCAGAATTTATTGAATCTTTTATGACACAGTGGAAGAATTAAAGAACTCTGGTTTATGATGAGAAGAAAGGAATCATAACTAGGTAAGAGCTCTGTTTTTAGCAAAGTAACAAAACAAAATAAGCAATAAAATTTAGACTTCGAGACGTTTCATTTTAATATGCAAGCAGATTTTTTTACTAATATGAGGCAATTAAAACATCAAAATAATCATCTTCTAGGCATCTAATCATTCAAACAACTACCTTCCCTTTATCCAAGACACCTATTTAATGGGCTCAAATGAAATTCATATATAAATCTTAAATACTTGAACTCCCATTGTTGATAATGAGAATTGCATGTATATAGATACTATGCCCAACAGTTGTAACCCTTAACTGTGTCAATAATAGTGGACATCTCTGTTTTGTCTTCAGGGAATTGAAGGAGCCTGACAGACATATCCAAGAATCTATATTTGTATTCTGTAATGCAACATCAAGACATATAACTTGTTTTGGAAGCTCTGCATAATAGAGGGAAACTATATAATCCTGGACTTTGTTAGGCTCAACCCAAAGAAATTTAGTGCATAAAAATGTGTTTTGAATCCAAAGGCAGATATGGAGTCACCATTAAAGGAAGATGAGTTATTGTTTTTAAACAAAAACAAACTAGATCTCTGTTGAAACAATGTGGTTCTCTAACTTGACCAGGAAGAGTAAAGGACGTCATAAACAGTGGCTAGTTAACTCTTTGGATTCTGTGCAGCATTGATTGTGACACATTTGTAGAGCATGTATTACATGTCAAATCTGGGCCCAAGAAATATAGCAAGCATTCCCTTCTTAAAGCACCTTGTACTTTTTTTATGGATGTAAGAAATGTTTAGAGAAGGACACACGTCTTAAACTGTGATTTGGGATAAAGGGTCAACATGAGTTCCAGGACAAGAGAGATCAGTCACCTTGAACTGGTGTTCAGTTGAACCATGAATAAAAGCTGAATTTATAACGACAAGATACAAAGAGGAGATCATTTTCAGGCAAGGAGTATAATATGTTAAAAGTGAAAAGCTTGAATAACAATATCAGACTGAATGTAGTAATAATAATAGCAAACATTTATTGATTACTTGTGTGAGACTCTGTTCTAAGCACTTTATATCTGCTACCTCATTTCATCATCCATCTTTGTCTTATAAATGAAGAAACAAGAGTCATAGAGAAGTATGTGACTTCCTTAGGGAGGAACTGAGATCCTGACCCAGGTAATCTCGAAGCCAGTTTTCTTGCTTGGTTGAAACGACCAGATATAAAATTTGTTGATTGTGGGAAAGAACCAATTTTATGCTGACCCGGTATAAACATCCTAGTTGGTTTTACTCACTAATGTCAGGTATGACATATTCTATTTTAAAATCAGGTTATTGGATTTCTCTATCTGTAGCCACAGGAAACTTCAATTCCAATATTTTTGAAAATATGTAACTGGTCATATGGCCAAATGTGAACAGTATATGGCCAAAATGAAACATTATTCTGTAGTAACTTTTAGCTTAATTGTCTATTTTACGGAGTTTCTCTACTGCCTCAAAGCAAATTAAGTTGGTCAACTCAGAAAAAAAAAATAATTGTAAAGATAAGGTTTGAAATACTAATTGGTCAACTAGAAAAATGAAAAAGTCTCAATTTGTGGATGCAGTCTAAACGCGGAAAAACCATTAAATACTAAAACTTGAGGCAAACTTACAAATTCTCTTCCTAAATTAAAATCAAAATTAATATTACAGTCATTACACTGTAGAGCTGGATATAAATGTAATTAATTAATGTTAGAAATATCATACAATTTAATAGAATTATTTCACTAATAGATTTTCAATTGAGACTTTTGACTATAAAATAAGTCATTTTGATGGACTTTTTGGGAAAATCTTAATAGACAGAGTTAATATACATTATTTATGCTCAGCAATGTTTTTTATTATGCACATGTGCCCAAAGGCTTAGGCAATGGGCGAGAATTTTTTTTTAAAAATTGAAAGAATAAATAAATTAAATAAAATTAAAGCCACATGTTACTTTTGGGGGGGAGCCATATTTATGTGACTGTTGGCTACTCCATACGTGAAGCTCGAGTCTAGTTTCAGGTAATCTTATGATTAAAAGCCTATTCCCTAAATAGTCTAGGTCAGTGTCTAATGACATGCAGAGAAAGCAATGGATGGAGACTCAAGTATAGCAGATCCTCAAGAATCTTAAACACAATCCATGCAGTCCTTGATATAGCTGTGAGGCATCCTGGCAATTTAAAGAGACACATTCTCCTGAGTAGGCAACCTTGGAGAGGTGTTCAGTACAATATTAGACAGTTTAGATCATCAGACATGGGCTTATTTGAGGCTCTTCACAATCCAAAACCTGAAAAAAATATAGATCAACCAGAATTCTCATCTTTTCCAAAAGACTGTTTAGAAAAGGGATCAGGGGAAATAATGTACTTCTCTATCTACATTTTTCTTGATCATTAAATCTAAGGGAAGAAGGGAGAAAGAAGATGTCTGGAATGCAATGTGAAATTTGTTTTAAAAAAATCTATTATGGATTTACTTCCAATTCTTCCTTTACTATATGATTATGTATTATGACAATGTCATAATACCAAGTTTTTGATGGAATGTCAAAAACATTTTACAAGTCTGTAGCTCTCTGAAACTCAAGTGCGTTTATAACTCTATGAAGTTACTATAATAGGCTTTATTCTTTCTTTTAAATGACTGTCAGAGGGACCTACCATTATCTTGACACTTATATTTGAGAAAATGTTGCTGGAGTTCTTATACACCTTCACGGTAACACTCAATGTCTAGGCTCTTTTGTGGCTTCCTCTTTCTGCTTCTCATTATGTCTAATTAGCTAAGTGTTTTGTCTGTTTTGATCAGCAAGGTTAGAAGCGAGCTGAATTCTGAACACTTTTTGCCCTGCTTTTCGGTTCTGCTTAAGAAATATTTACTGAAGCTCTGGACCCATAAAAATGAAGTGGATTTTGAGATTTTATTGGTGTAATGGAAGAAGAAGTATTGCCCGTTGTTACTATATCCAAAACATTTCAGAAGTACAAGCAGAGAAATATATTTCTATCATCAGAATTTAATATGAAATCATGTTCTTCTGTCATACAGAAAATTTGTCATAGATTTTATCTGCAATAAAAGCTATGTCAATGGTGCCACATAATACATTTGTAAAGGTTAGAGATATTTTAACCCTCACCTGTGACCAGAATTATAATAATAAGTAATCCACTGAAAAACCAACAGCAGATTATTAAGAGTGTAAAAATTTTCTGCACATATTAATGCAAAACTGCATGGGAATCCACACATTGTAACCCCGTAGGGTCATTTTGAACAATGCCCTTGAAATGATAAATTTATTACGTAAGTAAAAAATATATGATTACAACTTCCATCAATTTCATGTCCTTGTCATGGATTTGTTTTTAATGTCCATAGAGATTATGCTGCTGTATTGGTTAAACTCTCACAAAGGCTGTGAAAACATAATAGCCGCATTACTTTTTGAGTTACTTTTTGAAATGTGTATTGTTACAAACTATGCATAATGAACAGTGAATTCTCAGAAAAGTAGGTTTTACTTATCTGGATTTCAATTTCCAAAATTTATATAATTCTCTATTTTTAAACTCTTCTAATAAGAAAAACAAATATAGGAGTAAGTATTTGTAGCTGGATGAACTATTCCTTGGAAAATTAAAGTTGCTGACGTTCACCTCTGTAAAATTATAATATATATTTTTTCTTCCTATTTATATTTCCTGGTGTGACTTTCTAGGTAGAATTTACTTTCTCATTTAATTGCACATTATATTTTTATTGTAAGAGTTGAATTTCAGAGGCTACAACTTCTCTGTCAGGCAGTTCAGCAATTGCTGAGCAGCCACAGGACATGTATTTAAGTCACTGTATCCAAAATTGAGTTACAAGAAAACTACAATTCAGAACTAGCTTGAAAAATGAAATGCATTTTTAGATTTTCTTTTTCACTGGATATACACAAGAAACAAATACAAGTTTTACTTAGAAAAACCTAAGTAAAACTTTACTTTTTTTTTTTCTATAGCCCAGACAGTGGAATTGTCCAAGTAACTGAGCACATTTCTTAAGGCTCATGCTGGCTCTGGTCATTTGATTCTGAAGTGTAGAATGTATTTTGAAGACAAGATGATTAATTTAGGCGGTTTAATCCAAAATTTCAACTTTTGCCTTTTCTTTTAAAACAAGTTTCGTAAAAGCATCTGCAGAAGCTTTGTTTTGATTACCTTTTATCCTTCAGCCTTAGATCAGTATCAGGTTTTCCCCCTTGCTCATAATCCATTATAGAAAATATTGTAGATTTCTACAGCATGACCAAAACTGAACATTATGTTTGCAATTTTCCGTAAGATTTGTATAGTATAAAGTAAAAATGTTTGCTTTAAGAGACATCTGCTATAAATAAAATGACAGTGTAAATTTTCAAGAGAGCTGCACAATGGCTGTGAAGGCTCAAAACATGAGCCTTCCAGAACAGGGTCCAGCACTTAGTGATTTTCCAATGGGTCAACAGTGTTCACCTCAGTGTTCTTGAACCCCTACCCAACTCCTGGTTCTCCCAACCTCCCTCCCAACCCATGAAACTGCAGTGAAATTAGCCTGTAATGCTTTCAATGCCCCTGCGGATCAGCTTTCACTCTCAGGAAAACATATGAAGGGCATTAAAATACGCTTCCCACTCTCACAAAATATCTCCTCAAAATACTTGAGAAACTCAAACCAGTTACTTCAGAATCTGATAATATCTGTATTGAATAGCATCAGCCAGCTTGAAAGGGTCAGCCCTCCTGGTCAGTGACACATATTCTTTGAGAAGTTTCCAGAACTACTCATTAAAGCTGTGCCTCAGGAAAAATTTGTTAGGGAGAACAAAGACAGACTGGTATTTCTTATTCCAAATTTTCCTGTCAGTATTTTTTAAAAACAAGTAACAGAGTTCTCATAATATGCTTTTTTTGAATGACAGGAATTTTTTATGTTTCCTAAAATGAAGATCTCCATAGTGGCTGTGGTCAGAAACTGAGTTGAGAAATCAATGAGTAAGAATGACAATGACAGACAAAGATACATTGAAGCTCAGAGGAAGGCAGAGCCACTTTATTAAAAATGGTCATTGAAGAATATTAAAAAAAAACTCATTTAAAAGCTCTTCATTGATGCCACTTATATTTTTTAACATTGAAAGTGAAATCAGAGCATCAAATAGTACTTTAAAATTCAAAATATAAAATTCTGTAGAATAACAAATATATTATATTCAAGCTTTGACCTTAAGAGCTTCAGGGGTTGATGGAGAAATATGTAAACTAAGGCTCATTATTTTTCAGATAACAAGAAAGGAAGTAGCAACTTGTGTGAATATTTCTTCATTTATTTACTGCATGTCTAGTACGAAAGTACTTTTCAGTATTTATAGAAATATATTTTAAATTGCTTTTTCATTATAAACCCCAAAGGCAAAATTATTTTATTGGAAAATTGATTTGCTATCAAATAAAATAAAGATAAAGGTCTAAACTAGTCAAATGATAGAAATTTAGCTCACAAACATTACTGGATGTGTTATAATAATTTTGTGTATACGTATTTTTAAAACTTTCCCATATTTATCGTTCTCAAAAATGACTTTTTATAGCAATGCAGGAAATGTTAGGCTGCCACTGTTTCAGACAGCAAGTGCCTAACGCACACAGAAATTACATAAATTGTTATGACTATCAAAACCAATTGCCAAATTTTTTTTACAAAATACTTCCCTCTCTTATAAATGGTTTAATTTTCCCCTATCTCTTTGAGTCCTTTATCTTCTCCAATGTCCTACCCTGCAATATGTGTGAAATTTTATCAAAAACTTTCTGATATTACCATAAATTACTGTGTAAGCAGAGCTATGGCTTATCTGTCAAGGGGGCTTTTTTTCCTTTCTTTGGCAATTTTCTCCATTTCTATATGTGTGAAAGGTTTTCCCTGCTATTTCTTACCAGGGACTATACCTTAAAGGCTTTGACTTTTAGTAAGGAGCTACAGTAGAAACCTGTTCATAGAATACCCGCTTGACACCACAAAGGGGCAAGAAAAGCATTTTATTTCATCTGTTCTTTCTTTAACAAGTATATGGAGAGAATAATTTCTATATGGTGGGGCATATTCCTATGTTAAGTGCAGAAAATGTATTTTTTTACTGTGTTTAATGTATTTTTCTAGCCTTTTTAGTTCATTTCGGTGGTATATTTTGCATGCAATAACTATTTACTATTTTTCCAGTTATTTATTTTTAAATCTCTCACAATATGTTTCATTAATGAACATGGTAAATGTTAATCTTTTGATAGGAATTATTTTACGGGGCTCTATTGTACCTGGTTAGTCATAATTTTTGACAACCATGCAATTATCTTTTCTATTGTGAGCTTTCTTAAAAAATATTCAAGGTTAATTGGATAGATGTTATACTTTGGAAAGAAGTTATAATGATATCCTATTACAGACTGTATAATCTGGAAAGAGGCTGAATATTAGGGTTGTTTTATTACTGCCACAGGCAGAGATGGCGTGAAATTTCTATTTCGGGCAATGCAGGGAAAACGTCACTTTGAAGATTCAGACTTTGAGAAGGATTGTCATGATAACAGGAAATCTCAAAACGACTTTAAAGAAGAAAATCATAAAGCCCTTGGTGATGTGCCTGAGGGGCTCATCAGTCGACTGGAATTCTGTTTCACACTCAATGACCTGTCCTGCCATATCTCTGATTTTACGTAAATGCCACCTCAGGTATATTGAAAAATCCTTTACAAAAATTACTCAACCCATCCTTCGCTCTATAGCACATATTAGCCTCACACATATTAGCCCCACAAATGGTTTAAGAAGCAACATAGAAAAGATGTCTCTGAATCTATCCATACTGAGATCAATGTAGTAATGTAGAAAATGTTCATATTTATCACCAAAAGACTATGCATGTCAACAGTGATCAAATTGTTTTCAAAGGCAACAGCAAAGATAAGAAACAATGACAACAAACAAAACCCTCAAACTATCAAGCTTCCTTCTGGAATGGTACTTTTCTTCTGAGCACAACTACCACATACAGAGGCCTTCACTCTCTGACCACATGGCGTGGGCCGCCTCTGCACACGTGACAAAAAACGTATTTAGGCCTGCATTCATGCTATAGCTTTTCTTTTGTCACTGTATTTCTCTTGTGTATTTAATGCCTTTGGTGAGAGTAGAGTTCAGAGTGCTGCTTCTGGAGATGATCCGTTGTGGGTTACACACCTACCACTCCCAAGAACTGGCTGTGTGAGCTTGGACAAGAGTCACATAACTTGGGGAGTCTGTCTCCCCACCTTCAAAATGGAGATAATAATAGAAACTACATCAAAGTGACATCGTGAGGATTAAAAAGTTAATATATTTATCTATTACCAAATTACCAACTAAATGTACTTATTTATTTAACTTAATAGACTTTATTTTTTTGAGCAGTTTTAGGTTTACAGAAAAATTGGGCAGGAAGTATGGAGAGTTCCCATGTACTCCCCACCTCCAATTTCCCCCGTTATTAACATAGCTCATTAGTGTGGTACATTTGTTATGATTGATAAACCAATATTGAAACATTATTTTTATCTAAAGTCCATAGTTTACATTAGGATTCACTATTTGTGTATATAGTTCTATGGGTTTTGACAAATGCATAATGTCATATATTCACCAATGCAGTATCATACAGAATCGTTTCACTCCCCTAAAAATTCTCTGTGTTCCACCTATTCATCCTTCCCTCCCTCCCCCAAAGCCCTGGCACCCACTGATCTTTTTACTGCCTCCTTAGTTTTGCCTTTTCCAGGATATCATATAGTTGGAATCATACAGTATGTAGCCTTTTCACACTTGCTTCTCTCACTTAGCAACATATATTTAAGGTTCCTCCATGACTTTTCATGACTTGATACTCATGACTTTCTATCACTGAATAATATTCCATTGCTTGGATCTACTATAGTTTGTTTATTCATTCACCTATTGAAGGACATTTTGGTTGCTTCCAGCTTTAGTGATTATGACAAAAGCGGCTATAAACATTCGTGTATAAGTTTTTGTGTGGACATGTTTTCAGCTCATTTGAGTAACAGCACAATTGCTGGATCATATGGTAAGATTATATTTAGCTTTGTAAGAAAGTGCCAAACTGTCTTCTAAAGTGGCTGTACCATTTCGCATTCCCACCAGCAATAAATGGCAGTTCCTATTGCTTCACATCCTTGCCAGCATTTGGAGTTGTCATGTCAGTGTTTTGGATTTTATCCATTCTAATAGATAGGCAATGGTATCTCGTTGTTGTTTAGCATACTTACTTTTTAAACAAACATTTACTTGCTTTCATGTACTAAGCATGTTCTAAGGACTGGAGTTACAAGAGTGAAAGAGACAAAAAGCCTTCTATGGAGCTTGTATTCTAGTGAGTAGAGGCTGAAAGGAAATTAGTGGGTAAATGTCTATAATACGTAGGATGGTGATAAGTGCTGTTATGGAAGGCACCTGAGGAAACAAGCATGTTGAGGTGGGGACTACAATTTTAAATTGTCTGCTCAGAGTAAGTGCCACTGCGAAGATGACATTTGAGCAAAGACGTGAAGGAGGAAAAGTAAGAAGTCATGCTGACATCTGGAGGAAGTGTTCCAGGTAGAGGGAATATCAAATGCAAAGACCCTGGGGAAGGAACATACCTGGAAGGTTTAAGGAGAATCATGGAAGCCAGTGTGAGCAAGGAGGAGATAATATCAAGGAAGTCCTGGGGGCCGCCTTATATAGGAACAAGTAGGACAGGGTAAGCGTTTTGCGTGTTACTTTAAGACAAATGGAAAGCCATTGAAAGGTTTTGAGCAAGAAAGGGGTAAGGCATGACTTATTCTTTAAAGCATCATTGGACAGCCATACCAAAAATAGGTTGTAGGTGTCAAGGGCATTAGCAGGTAGACCAGGTAGGAAGCTATTGCAATAATCTATGCAAGAGACAATGCTGCTTGCCTCAGGTTTGAAGAGTGATTATAAAGTGCTTGTAACATTGCCTATCACATGGTATTATAGTTATTATTTTCCTTGTTATTTTTGTAACTAATATAATAATATAAAATATCCGTATTTCCTACATCATGTTTCCAATTATTATGACATCATATTCTGACATTAATTATTCAACTATTTTCAGTAAAATTATTATAACTGTAGTTATGGATCTTAAAAAAAAAATCCAATCTCTTCTATTTTGTAAAGTTGAAAAGTTCTTATTGGATTAGATTTGCATGATATTGCCAGGATATGTCTTTTAAATATTTTTCCCCTATTGGAACATAGTTAGCTCATTTAAAATATAATTCAGCTCCAATTTGCAATCTTTCTAGCTAGCAAGTCAAAGTGTCATATGAAATAAAGGCAAAGGCTTGTTAAAGTTTTAGGCTCTTAAACATTTTTATTTTTCTTCCCCAGGAAGAGCAAGATTAGGGGGAGGAGTGTGGTTACAATAGTGGTCATTCCGAATTATGAATAGGGGCCATTGGTTGGAGGTTCAGATGTCTGAAAGTGGCACCTGGGTGGGGAAATTGTGAGGAGATGGTTCTTTTTTTTTAAACAAAAGATTAAATCTGGAACGCTAAATGTCCAGCTAGCTATGAATGGGAGAAACTGAATTCAGCCCTGCCACTCTCCTCCTTTCACCCTAGATTGGAATATGGTCAGTGGGTCTCAGGAAGCCTCTGGAAACATTAAGTATACTACAAATGAGTAAGAATTCTAAAGTTCACAACACTTCTAAGACACAAAAAACAATTTCTATTGTTTAAAAAAATAGTGTAATTTGAGATAAAATTGAAATAGACCATTTAACTTTACTCCCTTGAGATGAACATAAATATTTTCTATCTCAGTGATTCTGGAAGAATGTTCTAGAAAAATTGGTAGGCTTTAACTGATCTCCCAAAGATCCTCAAACTGACCAAATTTACAACTTGTCGTTCTCATCATTAATGAAAAATCAGGCTTTATTCTGTAGACCTATCTTATCTGTATCTATAACTAAGAGATTTTTGTTTTGTTTTGTTGTACTAGTAACCTATGATGTTAGCATTTGGTGTATATATATACCAAAAATATCAAGTTGTTAGAACTTCCTGAAGACTAATTTAATTTTATACTCAGAAGTGTTGACAATTCTTGAAACTATTCCCTCAGATTTAGGGGAGGACAATTTGTTATAGGTGAAGCAGAAATGTCTACAGTTGGCCAGGATTTTAATTGCTGTTATCCTTGCTTTTTAATTATAAATTAATTTTTAGTTTAGCTTAATCATTATCACTTTAGTTTCTTATGGGATGTTTCGCTAAGCTTGCAGTGTGTAGTCACGTATATTTGATCTGATAGTATTTTTAGATTGTAATATCCCCAGAGCATTGAATCCCAATGTACTGTGATTTGAATATGAATCATCTATACCCCCTATTGCTAAAACAGATGTCTACATAATTTCCCTCTCTCATCCTTCCACTTGCTTAGGCAATGACATTTTATTGTTATGATTATTCATTGTCCACTGGAAGAAATGAAAAGGTAGGGAATGTGGATTATCGAGTCTTTGCTATGATCAAATAGTTGACAGTTTAGATGAAATAGTGCTACCTGTTGGTATACACACAAATCTTTGTTTCTTCTAACTTTTCCTCTTTTACCATGAGACGCTTTAGTGATGATTTTTATATGTTTTTCTTCTGCAAGTTACCAGATGTACAAAGACAAGTGAATAGAAAGATGTTCAAAATTTAGGGAATCTTCCATGTGCTTTATTTAGAGTCAGATAGGTCTGCAATTAAGATCTGGCTACACTAATTATTAGCTGTTAGATCATTGACAAGTTTCCTAACTTCATAGCCTCAATTTTTTCATCTATAAATTGGGATCATAATATTTTCTACTTTATTAGGCTATTGAGAGGATTCAATGAGATAATGATGATGGAACATATGAACTTTATTATAGATCAGGCACTATTTGAAGTGCTTTGTAAACATATCAATAAGAAGATAATGATAACCATATTAGCCAATATTTATAGCATGATGACTGGAACGATAAATGATTTTAAAAATTATTCTGGTCAAATGCTAATAGAATAACTTTAGTGAGATTGACAGATTGGATTTTGTTATTAAAACTATCACTTTTGGATGTTAATGAGTGAAATGGGGCCAGCCCAGTGGTGTAGTGGTTAAGTTCTCCTGTTTTGCTTTGGTGGCCCTGGGCTTTGCAGGTTTGGATCCTGGGCGTGGACCTACACACTGCTCACCAAATCGCGCTGTCGTGGTGTCCCACATACGAAATAGAGGAAGATCGGCACAGATGTTATCTCAGGGCGAATCTTCCTCAAGCAAAAAGAGGAAGATTGGCAACAGATGTTAGCTCAGGGCAAATCTTCCTCACCAAAAAAAAAAGAATTAGTGAAAAATTGATCTGATGTAGAAAAACATATTGTAGACTATCTTTCCATTTACAGGTTAAAACTAATTACAGAGACTCCTTTCATATAAGTGAATGTATTATGGCTAAAGATGAAACTTAGCATCAAGAATATGTCTATTTAAGTGGAGTAAAATCTATTCACTTCTGGAGATATAAATGGTTAAGGCTAAATGAGTCTGTTAGCATATCCTAGTCACACATTGATTCAAATGGTTATTTTCCCCTTATTTAAGCAAAAGAGATAAAAATTAATTTTGACAGATCTAGCAATTATCTGATAACTGCCAGCTAATTTTGTTAAAAACTAGCCAATAGTAAGAAATTCTGGAAACCAAATTTTGCTCCCCAAATAGAAGGACTATGAGCAACAGTCAGTGAAGAAATACAGGGCCACAGTGAAAAAACTCCCTGTCAAGACGGGGTGTGGGGGTATGCTGGGGGGTGGGTGTGTGGATCTGGTCAAGTGCATAGAAGAAGGGAAAGAAAACAAAGAAATGGAACAGAGATTATTTCTCCCTAAGTCCTAGCGCATAAAGACTGATTATTATTAATATTTACACAATACTTTCCATTTTATTAGGAACTTTCAAGGTAACAAGGAATTTTAAAGCGGGACCAGGAGGGAAGAGACGAGGGAAGAGGTCCCAGTCGGCAAATGGCATTTCATTGCCTTGACTCTTACTATTGCCGGGTCCAGTTTTTCTCCAACTCCCCCAGCCCTGCTAAATCCTCTCAGGAAATTGGACCATGGCTTTCCTCTCACATTATTTCTTCTTACTCTGTATCCTGGATTGTCAAATACCCCACATGCCTCCTCTCCCCCGAAATGGCTTAGTTACTAAATCAGTACAGGTGTGGTAATGGGATGATAAAGGGAAATCCCAATGGTTATACCTAAGCAGTTGTTTCACTAACTGGAAAGCCTGAAAATGTGGGCAAGGTTTAAATAAGACACACAGTATTAACACAAATTTGTGCATGAGTGAATAAGCCTGAGAGTTTTAAACACTCCACGTAGTGCTGCTCTTATATGGGGAGCTCACATATTTGTTGGTGAAACATCACTCTTTGATGCTGAAAATTGGGTGACTAATAAAAAAGTTAGTATCTTATTTTAATAAGTCTAAAAGGTGCTCAACATACTATAGAATTTCCGTGAAAACGAGAAGTTTTGGGGTATTGAGAAATGATTATATCAGGAACCAAGTCTAGGATTTGTGAGGCTAGTTGTCAAATGCATTTCAAAAACCATAAGCTGGAAGTTGTAGATGAAACCCAACCCAGGGACAAAGAGCTTGGGCTCTGATGGTTAGTTTTAAGACACTTGGCCATTAGTATAAAAACGTTATTTTCTTTCTTCTGGCCCTCTGTTTCAGATAAGAAAACACGCAAGAGGTGGGAATTTTTTTTCCCACAGCTGTGATAAATGTAGTCACACTCATGGAAAATGAGTCCCAGTCATACCTAAACTGGTTGGTGTCATGAGCCTTTCTTATTGGGTGAATGTTTAGAATATGACCTGCGTCCTAACCACGCTGCTCATAGAGGGTCAGAAAGGGCATCAGTGGAGTTCTAACAGTACATTTCTGAATTTCTGCCTGAGTCCTGATCGCCCTGATTCCTAGCCTGGGAATGCAACAGAAAGACACTGGAAGGATACTTAAGAAGCGGATGAGTTTATGTAGTTCCTTTTTCCTTGCTTTAACCATAGCTCATTTCCTATGACGTTTTCATATAAGTACTTTCATTACTCTTCATAGTAATGTTTTTCATATGCCACCTATTTCCTATGTATCTCTCTTGAAGAGACAACCTAACAGACAGCCTAAAAGTATTACCTTACTTAGGGGCAGCTACCCCAACAGTAAACTTTTAATGAAGAGTAGAAATTTCTCCCCAAGTCATGAGATTGTGAAGAGCTGAAAATGTGAAGGGTCTCAAGACAATGATGTCCCTAATCGAAAGAGGGGGGAGTGCCACCACTCTTATTGCTACTGGGAATCCCAATATGCTACTACAGAGAGGGAGGCAAAGCAAAAAGAAGACATTTAATGCTTTTGGATATTTATAAGTTAAGGCTTTAAGAATTATCAGAATCAGATCAATCTTGAATCATGTAAAAGCTAACAAAACTGCATCTAAGCCAAAAGCACGGTTAAGACATACTTCAGAGCTAGAATGGCTACATTTCAATTCTTGCTGTCATCAACTAGTTGTGTGACCTTTGGAAAGTTATTTAATCACTCTGTGTCTCAGTTTCCTCATCAGTAAAATGAAGACCATAATAGAATCAACCAAATAAGGTAGATTATATGAATCAATATATGGAAAGTACTTAGAAAAGTGTCCAGTGCCTCAAATTTGTAAATACTATGTAAACATTGGCTTTATTATAATTGACTAGTTCTTTAAGACTAGATCTTAAGTTTTACTAAGTCAGTTATCATCTGAAAATTACTAAATTGCCTGTCTGTCTAAGGTCAGCCTTTGGTAAAATATGAGGACGATAGAGCCTAAATTGTAGACTTAGTACGATGGATATATACATATATATATATATAATATGTATTAAATCAAAATAGGTTCTTGTTGCTACTATTTTCATCATGATATTTTGTCACAATCTCAAAGCATTCTACTTAGTGTCTTTTTTTTTTCTTTTAGGGATATAAAAAGAGTGACTATTTTAATTCTTCAATACCATTTAAGGAATTCACACATTTGCTTACTCTGGAAAGTGTGCAATTGTGTTTACTAAAACATATGGATGTTTACTATAAATGCTTCATTCCCAGGATCTGCTTTCACATGTGCATATCAGGCATAATGATAATATTTTAACCCTGGTAAAGTAATGCATGCTATATAAATGTGTATAATGTGCTTCACAAGATCATTTTCATCCTCCTGTTAATTATTTGAGTAAAATGCAAATATTTAATTGAATGTAAAAATTGATCCTATACATATTTATTTGCTCTATCTATTCTTGGTGTAAACTCAGCATGATTACTACGAGCATAATTTCAACTGACTTCTATGAAGAAGATTTCACAGTCACCTGAAGGAACAGCCTGCAGCCGTCAGTATGGAGAGCCTCCAAAGGAGCTTGCAAAATCTTGGGAGGATTTCTTAAATCTTATGAAAAAAAGAAAGAAAGAAAGTAAAAGGAGATTTCTCCTCAAAAAGAAGTCTGAAAATGCAGCATTAGAAACCAGAGAGTTCTTAATCTATTGACATTTCAGACTCTTACTACAAAGGTTTCTCTTTCATTGTTCATTTTACATTATGGTCTGCCTCATTTGAACAGTTCTTAAAAATTGCTGCATATTCTTAAGCCACAAAAACAGACGAAAATTGAGATGTAAAATTTTCGTACTTTGAAAGCAGTTGCAAAATTTTTTCTTTAAAGGGATCCCACACAAACAAGTGATAAAATCAATGCATTAAGAGAAGCTAGAATACAATATGGTGTGGTTCACCATTGGAAAATATAAGCAAGTTTACTTGATTTTATTTCTATCAAAATGTGTCTTGAAAATTTCACTGATTATAGGTCTTCTCTTTTCAGCATATTGTTTAGAGGATAAAGGACAGAAATACTGATGAAAACAGAATGGATGGGTTTTTTGAATCCCAAATCTTGCTGTTAGTATGTTCATAAGCCATACGTGAATGTTACAGTTCCATACTTTTTTGCCCTTTTTAGGATAAAGCCAAAATATTTTACATAAAATGCAAGGGTTTTTTTTCTTGCCTTAGTTTTCTGTTTTGTTACCTTCAAGGTATACTGTGTTTTTGACATTGTAGCAACTTGGAGTTTGCACCACTAAATGTGACTCTACAAAGGGCCTCTGATACTGTCCTTTGTTATATTTATGTTTTTAAAATATAAAAACAATACACCCTGGAGGATAAACAAAAACTCTGAATTGCACAATTTCAACTCATTTGCAATGTGACTTGTTCAACATTATATATAGTGCACTTATATCACTCATAAAACAGAATATTTACAATTCTTGTCCTAGCTCTAGAATCCCAAAATTTTTAACATTTGCATTTCATGACATCCCAAGAAAATATGTAGCCTTAATAGCCACCTAACCTAACCTTGGATTTTCATGTAATTTAAAAAATTCTGGACAAAGACAAGAGAACAAAATGACTTAATGAGGAGTCATTTACATGTGGGATGCTTATTGCTTTTTGGTTTTTTGAAGAGTACTTTATGAAAACTTGCCTATCTATGAGAATGATCAGAAATGATTCTATAGTATTACTGATAACCTTTCTTATAATAATCTTCACTAGTAACTTCCACCAAAAATGTCTCTTTTTAACTCTTTACCCTTGTCTTCTATTTTGGACCTCCTTTAATGGGTTGTAGTTATTCCTGCATCCAATATCAAATTATACACATACCAACACACAGACACATTCACACACTAAAAAACAAATTGAGAAACATGTCAAAATTAACGTGAGTTGCTGTATATTTTTTAAAATGTCTGAAAGATTTTTAAAAAAGTCAAAAACTATAAATAGAGCTACGGTAGCCCCCCCGTTATCCACAATTTCGATTTCCGATTTCAGTTACTGGTGATCAACCACAGTCTGAAAATATTAAATGGAAAATTCTAGAAATAAACAATTCCTAAGTTTTAAATTGCATGTGGTTCTGAGTCGTGTGATGAAACCTTGAGCCATCTTGCTCCGTCCTGCTGGGGATGTGAATCATCCCTTTGTCCAGGGGATCCGTGCTGTATATTCTCTCCCTGTTAGTCACTTGGTAGTTGTCTTAGTTATCAGATCAACTATGGCAGCATTGCAGTGCTTGTGTTTAAGTAACCCTTATTTTACTTAATGATGGCCTCAAAGGGCAATAATAGTGATGCTGGCAATTCAGATATGCCAAAGAGAATCCGTAAAGTGCTTCCTTTAAGTGAAAAGGTGCAAGTTCTTGACTTAATAAGGAAAGAAAAAAAAATGATATGCTGAGGTTGCTAAGCTCTATGGTAACTTTTATTACAGTATGTTGTTATAATTGTTCTATTTTATTATTAGTTATTGTTGTTAATCTCTTACTGTGCCTAATTTATAAATTGGACTTTATCATAGGTATGAATGTATAGGAAAAAACATAAGACATATAGAGTTCAGTACTACCCACAGTTTCAGGCATCCACTGGGGGTCCTAAAGCATATCCCCGGTGGATAAGGGGGGACTACTGTACTAACACAGCTGTGGATGACCTTCTCCATATTTTCCATGAATGCTACCTTCATCAATATTCAGCAAAAGCTGAAAACAATCATTTCATAAAATCTTCTCAAAATTCAAAATATTCTGTTTCTCTCACATGAATCTCAATAGCACTTACTGTCTCTTTTGCATTCAGAAGGTGAGTTCTACTTGTGGCGCTACCTAACACGACATGTAGCTTTCTGCAAGCCACTTAACCTCTCTGAACAGTATACTGTTCCTTAATGAAAAAATCTGCCTAAAAATATTGGGCTCTGTCTATCTCACAGAGTTATTGTGAAGATCACCATAAACAGTATATAAACTATAAACAAGCATATATAGTTTATATAAGCAATATTTAGCTAGACACATAGTATTAGATCCAAATAATCCTTCGTTCTTAGAGAGTAACTTGCAGCTCTTCAGCTTTTGTAGACACCCACTTCTATTTTATTTATTTATTCTTCAAACCTTTATTGAAATTCCCATTCTGAGTGATGAGTGTATGGTCGAGGTGTTAATAGGGAACATTTCAGGTGAGATGTCTGGAAAGAAGAGGTGTCTGGGTCTCACTTTCTGTACCATCCCTCGGTGTTGGACTACTTGGGGCCTAATCAAGGGCTGTAACATGCGGCTGTGTAAGGGGTGTCAACACTAGGTGCCTGTGCGGGAGGGATGAAGTCCAGCCTCGTCTCTGCTCTTCAGGCATAGGCCTTGGCAAGAGGTGCTGTGTCTGCTTCGAGCCGGGGGTTCCTTTTTCCAGTCTTCAAAATCCTAAGTACCAGATAACCCCGCGTCTCTTCCTTTGGGATCACCACTCATCTCTTCACGTGGAATAGGATCATTCTTAGCCCTCTAAGAAATGTCAGATTCTTCAAGACATATTTTAGATAGTTTTTTTCTAGGTCCTAACCATTTCTCAGACTATAATTCAGGAAATTTGGCTGATCATATTTTTCAAACACCCCACAGACTCCACACATATTACAACTGCACCAGAGACAAAACTCTCTCAATAAGAGAGCATAGTGCCTGTAGAAGATGATAGGATGTGTTGTTCATCCTTTTGTGGACAATGACCTTAAGCTCTCAGGCTCAAAAGATCACACACATTTCATAAACCCCCATCCTCATTTTTGCAGTTTCACTGTATATTATTTGGGTTGAAATTCTCTGCTATTTCTGCAAACTTCAACATAATTAGTATTCTGAAAGTATTCTATTGATATTATTTGGAAAGTTCTAAATCTTGGATTGTACACAGAGAGAAATTAAAATTTTAAGTATGAATGCCCAATTATTCTACAAAGAGATCTTTAAATATTCCCACATATTCTGTCCTCAAAAAATCCTTATTTTCCATTCATGTAAAATCATTACATAATTCAAGAATATAGAATTATTAAAGCATATAAATTCTAAAACTCATGGCTTGGTCCTGGAAATAATTACATTGATTGAGGCACTGTGAATTTGAAGTGGAATGTTTTTGTGAGTTGCTGCAGGAGAAAACTCTTAGGTTTCATAAATCTAAATTGAGTGACTGAGAAAAAAGAAAAGGCCTATAAAGCTATGAATACCTATTCTAGTAAAGAATGCAAAAATTTCAATAAAGAAATAATTGGTAATCTTGAATTCAGTGACAGAAAATTATAAATCTGTCTCTTTTATGAAGTCTCTGGTGTGAAATATGGATGAGTTGAGGTTATAAAAAGCATGTTTACCAGCAAGAGCTTAAATCAACAGCTTTGAACATGATAGTTCAGAAAGTAGCAAAAGCCACTGTTCATGACATGGACGACACTGACATTTAAGTTTTTACTTTCCCACTGTATCCGTTTCTTCTCCTCTGCCTCTCTCTACCTTTGTCCTTGGTTAAAATAAACCATCATGGCATTAAATCTGTCTACTATAGTTAATTACTTCAGTTAGGTGCTAAAGCATTTAGTTGCAGCACCTTCTCTCTATGGGTTTTGAAGACACAGCTTAATATTAGTTTGTATGGTGGTTGCTGTACATCTTGAAACCATAAAGACCATGTCAAGTGCTCCAAGGAATAATCAAATATTAATTTGAGACAAAAAATTAAGTGGCTTAAAGAAGAAGCTGTTGTCTAACCCATGAGTGGCTTTTAAGACGTTGACATCTATGCTTTGAACATATCTATCCTTAGCCTTTCAAACCACACGTAATGAGCCCTGAGTAACTGCCTTCAATCGTGTAACTCACAGATTGAAACCACCACTCCCTCTTTCTGTCAGAGCACAGCTACAGAAAAAGGCCCCCTTTTCTTGTCCACAGCCTTTTATTTTTGACATTATGCCATTATAAAAGACCTGTTACTGTCTCATATACACTGGAGAAAAAAATATATATATCTAAGGCCTAAAGAAATAGTCTAACACCAAGTATTTTGTGGTATGTGTATCCATGAATTTGGTAATGCTTTTCCATACTTATTTCTATAAGTACTTTATTTGTGAAAATAAAACCCCAAATACCAAATGAAAAGTTTTCCTCATTCATTCAAACAATAAATATTCATAGAGCATTTTTTATGTGTCAGGGTTAATATGTAAATGGTCTTCTTTATCCAAAATTTTAAAAAATGATTAAGATAAAAATGGATAGATATAAGTTATTGTTATGAGAAATGACTTAAATACCACCAGCACTCAATAAATATTGAGCGATGATAAAGCAGTTTCATGAAGTAAAAAAAATAACAACTTATTTTTGGCCTTGAAATTGAAAGTTCCATTCAGAAGTGTTATAATAATTTGATGATGGCATCAGCTTTTCTGGTTCACTGCCAATTTTCCTGCAAAACAGGAGCACTGTGAATGCTTAATTGACTCTTAAATAGCAATTATTTGTAAATGGTTTGCGGGACTAGGGTAAGATGGGAAGGGGTATAGAGGCAAAAGTATCGAGAGCAATGACAATACAAACTGGCTGCAAGCTTTAGGACAACGCTTTTTTTTTTTCTTTTTTTTTTGGTGAGGAAGATTGGCCATAAGCTAACATTCGTTGCCAATCTTCCTCTTTTTGCTGAGGAAAATTGTCCCTGAGCTAACATCTGTGCTCATCTTCTTCTATTTTGTATGTGGGGCACTGGCACAGCATGGTTTGGTGAGTGGTGTGTAGGTCTATGCCTGGGATCCGAACCTGTGAATGCTGGGCTGCCAAAGCAGAATGTGTGAAGTTAACCACTACGCCACCAGGCGTGTGGGACACGCCCCCTGGGACAATTCTTTTGTTTTTTGTGAGGAAGATCAGCCCTGAGCTAACATCCATGCCAATCCTCCTCTTTTTGCTGAGGAAGACTGGCCCTGGGCTAACATTCGTGCCCATCTTCCTCTGCTTTATATGGGACGCCGCCACAGCATGGCCTGACAAGGGGTGCGTCGGTGCACGCCCGGGATCCGAACCCAGGCCGCCAGCAGCGGAGTGCACGCACTTAACCGCTACGCCACGGGGCCGGCCCCTGGGACAATTCTTGAAGCACAGAAGATGCTGGTAGAAAAGCTGAGTAGAGACACGAACCAGCAACCACTTAGAAAAGCCTCAAAGCAACAAGATAAGAGGATGGTGGAGAAACATCATGTAAAGAGTAAAGGCTTAAAGGGATCCCTTTTCTCATCAATAATTTTATAAAATATACATGGCTCACATGGATTATATGCACACATTATATTGAGGGTCATGAAGTCATGAGAATCTCTTTTCTGTTCATGTTCCCAGAACTCTTTGATAGAATCAATACTCATAGTCCTGAATCCTTAAAAAAGATACATCTGTCTCCAATATAATGAAAGCTTATGGAACCCAGGTTTTTAAGGCTTTCCTATTTAATATTCTAGACCTGGATGGCCAAAGAGGATAGATAGCTTACTGATTTGTGGGTTTATAGCAAGTGCCTGCAGCACATTGTATTCATTGCTCAGAATCCGTCTTCATACTGGAATTGCTATTAGGAAGATCCACCATTTGACTTTACAGACAAAGCATGTTTATAATCTTACGATAGCCCGAAAAAACCCAGGTTATCCAAGAATGTGTTATTTCTAATTACCATCTCTTTCAGATGATTTAGTCTGCTATTAAGTCTGTTCTTTATTTTGTTGCTCTCGTATATTGGGTTTCTTTGGATTAAAAATTAGTGTTTTTCTTCCTAAGATGATACGACAACTGCTATTTTAATTTCTCTGTAGAGCTTCAATTTTAATAGCCCCACTAGGAAGCCGATTGTGGAAGCAGGGCTTGAGTGTTGAATGATTACATCTGGAATTTTGTCCACCCACAGAGGGAAGCACCTGCCAACAGCAGGAGGAGAAGTCTCAAGGATGGCTGTACTGCGTCCCCAGGGTTCGTCTCTGGTGAGGCATTTGTCACTTTACATCTCCAAACCAACTCGTGAATCTATTGACAACTTTTCCAAGCTGTTACTTTTAGTCCCTTCTATGTCACACACTGAACACAGTATGTCCTCAGTAACTCATTTAGTATCATAAATTGAGCAGCACTCAGAATATTATTTGTGCCTTGGAATAATGCACTTCAGCAAGGCTTGAAACTGAGCTAAAAATGTAACTTTTTTACCCAGAGTATCAACAGATTCAACACCCGGGAGTTGTCTCATTTCACTAACAAATAAAAAAGTAAATTACAAGAAATGTACCACCCCGTTGTGTGATGTTGATAGTGGGGGAGGCTGTGAGTGTGTGGGCGTAAAGTGTGAGTGGGAACTCTCTGTACTTTCTGCTCAACTTTGCTGTGAACTTAAAACTGCTCTAAAAAATAAAGTCTATTTAAAAAGGAGGGGGAAAAAGTAACACTCTGCTTACATAAATGGAGATGACATATTTGCATTTTTTTTAGAGATTTGCTTTTATGTTTCAGGTTGACTTTATATTTGCCATCATTTACTGTTTATGGTGAACTTATTAGTGAATTTGAAAGTCTTAAGCCAACTTTTTCCAATGTTGTTTGCTGAAAGCAGCTTTCTCTGAAGTTGTAATCACCGTGCAGAAAATTCTAAGAACATTATACTTGATTTTCAGCCTAAACAGCTGAATGAATGACTGTAATTAGAAAGATTTTGAATTACAAAGATGGCAGTGTAGAAATATAAAATTCTTACTTTTGATATTTTTATTTATGTACTGTAATATGGGAACGAAATGAACGGAAGAGAAAAATGGATCAGAAAGGAGGACACTAGAATAAGTGAGAGGTCAACTTTATTGAAAAACAAACTCAACACTGAAGACAGTTGGTTATTTTTCTCTTTCTTAAGTGTTCATTTAGCGGCCCTGTGTTTTATTTATTATTTTGTTAATGAATACATAATCATTTTTGGCCATATAGTGATCTGGAAGACACTAAATCTAAATCAGAAATGAGACACAGTGTTACAGCCTTAGCGTGTGTATAATGTTGAAAGTACATTTGATAAAATGGAAATCAAACAATCTAACTCACTCATCAGAAAAAAAAAAATGAGCGTGAATCTACTCGAGTCGCACTCACCAAATAAAGCACAGGCTTTAGAAGGAGTAAGAACTTATACAGACAGAATCTTTTTAATCTCCACTCCACATGTATATTGCATGCAACCACTCAGGATTTAGAAACCAGAAAAACAGAATTCACAATGCAAGACTTGGTGTTCAGAATGATGAACAAAGAATTTGACACTGTTTATTGCTTCACAAACAGAATTTTCAGAATCCCAGACAGCCAGAGCCTCGTACTCTGCACAGAATGATGTGCTTGGATCTGAGAGAAGCAATTCAGCAGCACTGACACAATCTGTCTTGATGTGATAGAGTCCTACATGGCAAAGGGATATTTTTTCCAAAAAAAACTTTAATTTGTTTTCCCATACTATAGAATTCTTTTATACCCACTTAAAATATGCAGTTACTTGTTTGTATCAGGTTTGTTTTGTAGGGTAAGTGATTCAATCACTTGGAGACTCTTTGTCAGCAAAAGCTGTTTGAGAGATTCCTAAGGGCTGGAAGGTGCTAACTTGCCTCTTGCCTAGTCCCCGAAACACAGAGAAAATCAGATTCTCCCACTCTAAGCACAGGAGTTAGCTCTACTCAACTAAAGTGCAGGGCAGTCTCTCTCTCTCCTCCCCTGCTCCTTTTCAAACAGGTTAGCAGTAAAAGTTGTGCACAGGAAGAAAGAACGAAATGACAGCTAATTCAGACTGCACGGGAATAGTCAGTAGATTGTAGAGGCAGCCTGATTTCCTTCACAATAATAGAGGAATGTAAGAAATAATTCAAAATATATATGTAAAAATAGTCTTCTGTAGATTTGAAACTGGCTGCCCATCACTGAAGAAGAGAACAAAGCATGGGGATGTTTATACCCACACAAACTGAAATAGATGACCCCAGTCAAAGATAGCAAACTAAACCACAAAGAAACAGAAAAGGGGATAAAGCGGGAATCAATATGGAACAGGGCAAAAAGAAAAGTTTGGATTTAAATCTAAGCTGCTTGGGGCCAGCTCCGTGGCTTAGCGGTTAGGTGTGTGCGCTCTGATGCTGGCGGCCCGGGTTCGGATCCCGGGCGCGCCCCGAGGCACCGCTTCTCCGTCCAACGTGAGGCCGGGTCCCACGTACAGCAACTAGAAGGATGTGAACCTATGACATACAACTGTCTACTGGGGCTTTGGGGGGAAAAACTGAATAAATAAAATCTTTAAAAAAAAAAAAAAAATCTAAGCTGCTAAATACTGGTTGAGCAGGTTCACTGTTCTCTTGAAAAAGAAATCACTACTTCAGCATTTAAAGTGAGAATATACTCAAGAAAGCCCCTTAGGCTTTTACTATTTTCACGCTGTCCCATTAAAACGTACCGTTGCATACTAATGAAAGTAAACACGAAGGAGGGGAAAAGAGGAGACCAAGGGGGGGAGTTGAGGGGGGTTGAGAGAAAGGCAGAGAGAGAGGTAGAGAGAGGGAAAGGACACCAACCTCTAGGTTACTAACTACTTTTTTCCTTTTTCAAAAAGAGTTTAGAATTTTGAGTTTCTGAAAAACGGAGTTCTCAAACCACTAAAGAATTCACTGTTGTTTTTTTCTAATTTTAATAACAGTAGTAGTAGTCCTAGAAAAAATCTCCTAGTGACAGTTGACATAGGAACTAAGATAGAAGATGAGAGAAAAAGAGAAAGAAAACCAACAACAAATGTAAAACAAAACCAAAACACATACGCTAATTTGGTCCATCAAAGGTGAGTTTGTCTGAATTACTCCAACGTCTCTACCACAGTCCGGTTCTCACTGCAGCTGCATTTCGCAACTGCCCGTGGCATTAACTTTTAAAACTTTAATTTTCCAGTCAGATGCCAGGCATACCTGAGCTCACTTATGACGGGCACGATTAGCCATGCTTGTTAGGCAGGGTAACCATGGGGTCTTGACTGCAATGAGAAATTAAACTTTAAAAAGTCGTTCTGATTTACAACTATACAAATTCTCACAATGTGGTAATAAAGAGGCTACATGATGAAACCTGACAGGATGTTAAGCTTATTGCACAAGTGTGGACAGCTGAAGAGGCAAGAAATAATACAGTTGTCACTGGGCTGCTCCACCTCAACACAGAGCAAACAAAAAGAGCGTTGTTAATCAGTTCAACTCTTCGGCTGGATAATCCTAAACCAGTAATTGATAAATGGGAAAACCATACGGCCTCAACTCTGTGATTCAGAAAACACATGAATATTCATACCATCTCCTTTGGTCAAGAGGCATTCTACATGCTCCTAGGCAGGCTTTGAAAAAGGAATACAAATAGCTTCCTTGCTCAGCAGTAAAATGCTGCTTCCCTTTTAAGGCCTATTTTCTCCTGTTAAAAGTGAAGTTTAGCAATACACAGAGGACAGTAAACACAGGGAATGTAGGTACATGACAAACGGTTCCGCAGGAAGGGCTGTACTTGTGCTACTTCAGACAGCCACATTTGGCAAAATATTAAACCTTTAAAGGAAACAGAATACTTACACTGCCGGAGGAACATTTTCATTCTGGAAATACTTACTTAATTTCTGCATTTCTAAGAAAAATTTATTTTCCAAGAAAAGCTTAACATCTGAATTTCTGATATGCTGGATACAAATAGTCTAGCTTGTGGATGATATTCAAATAGTTTTCAGATTAATGTTGGTATGGAATACATTGCAGCTTATTCTTAAGAAAATCAATTTAAAAAGTACTTAAAAATAAAGTTTATGGTATTTGTATCAATTTTTACCTTTAAAAAATGTATCTAAATTATAGTGAAACAAACTCAATGTACGTATCAACACAAAATTATGCACTAAGGCATATAAATTATAACGCTATAAGTAGAAGGATGCTTTAAGCACATCTGTAGTTAGAAACCTTATGGAAAACCATTTATATAAAATGAAGAACTTGTTCACAGTTTTATCTCTTGTAGAAATTGATTTTCCTGTGTGACTTTTCTTAAATCAGAGCACCTGTTACTATACCTCATCTATGGTATAAAAATCACCCATTATCCCAGACCTCAAAGAAAAAAGCAAAGAAAGAACCAAAAATTCAGGAAAAGAGTGGTGTATTTGGTTATATGAAAATATCAAAATATTCGATATAGGGATATTCTTCAACATTATTTAGAATATTAGTTAAATACCGACCAAACATGACTGTCTACAAAATAAGGACTGATAAAATAATATATGCCCAAATGATGAAATTCCAGGCAGCAATTTCAAGTCATAGCTAGACAAGTAATTACTGATATGTGCAAGTTCTTGTGGTATATTATATTTATGAAAATGGATTCAAAAATCGCTTATGCAGTATAATCCTGACATATACATATAATGACTTATACAGTATGATCCCTATATATACACATATAATTTTTTTTTTTTTTTGTGAGGAAGATCAACCCTGAGCTGATGCCAATCCTCCTCTTTTTGTCGAGGAAGATTGGACCTGGTCTAACATCCGTGCCTGTCTTCTACTTTATATGGGACACTGCCACAGCATGGCTTGACAAGCAGTGTGGCGGTGCACGCCTGGGATCCAAACCTGCGAATCCTGGGCCACCTAAGCAGAGCATACGCACTTAACTACTACACCACTGGGCGGTCCCCGTATAATTTTTTTTACATAGAAAAAAACCTAGAAAGGAATATATCTTATCATTGATTATGACCCATCTAAACGTTTGGGAGATTTTTCAATGCCCAGACTCTCCCCTGTAGTTTTCCTCA
Organism: Ceratotherium simum simum; assembly: GCF_057802395.1. Classification (NCBI taxonomy): domain Eukaryota; kingdom Metazoa; phylum Chordata; class Mammalia; order Perissodactyla; family Rhinocerotidae; genus Ceratotherium; species Ceratotherium simum. The sequence goes on from NC_141901.1 coordinate 81,959,823, forward strand.
GTTAAATTAATTCTGCCTGATCACTTGATTCAAGTCCTTTTTTCTGGATTTCTGTTTGATGAGAATTTGGTTTTAAATTGTCTTTTCCTTCATTATGTCAGTTTTGTCTCTTCAGCTAAATCATATGCAATTTGAAGACAGGGAAAAGTTATATATATATATATATGTATTTCTATGTTTCCAACAAAGTACTGCACATAATAGAGTGTCAACATACTCTGTTTGTGATTGTTTCCTGACTTTTCTATTATTTGGTTCCTAATGAAATTTAAAAAGTAATTCCTCTAGCACAACCCATGGGGAGAAAGAACCCTCCAACACGAGTGACATCATTTTCCTTTTCACTCTCCATCAAAAGGATACAGAATTTTAAAGCAGTCCAGTGATCTATTTTCTGTTTTACTGGTAACTTTTCTACAAATTTTATTTTATATATAAAATGGAAATTATTTTCCTAATAGATAACACAGCTTTTGTGTAAAATACAAACCACTCAGAGGAAGTGAAAGTCTCTTATTAGTTCCTAACCTCACAATGATAACCACTGTTCGTAGTTTGGTGTGTAATTTCTAGATTGTACTTAATTGTATTTAAAGCTCTCACTACCTAACATTTTATTATGAAAATTTTCAAAGATAAAGAAAAGTTTAGAGTATTGTACAGTAAATACTCCCATACCCACTACTTAAATTCTACAATTGACTTTTTTACTATATTGTATCTTAAGCTTTTTACACGTAAAAAAATTATGCTTCTTATTCCTTAATCATTCCTTAATCATTTTACAGAAATGCAAAGTATGTAATAAAAGAGACTCCTTCTACAAGAAGAAAAGTGCCATTTATATTTTTTCCTGGTTCTCTGCAGACTTCAGACTTGGAGTGAAAAAGAGGCTTGGAGAGAACCAGAATGAAACCTTGACAGGAAGTGCTACGTGTGTCCTGTCTACCTGAAGAGACCCAAACCCAAACCAAAGAAACAGAAACGCTCCATACGTGCTCTTCAATAAAATAGGTGTTACCTGATTATTTGTCTAATTTCCTTTGTTTCCATAACTGTTGTCAACAGCTACTGGTATCTTCCAGGAGCCGCCCTTTAAGAATGGCTTCAAGTGCTGCAAACTTGACCTCTAGTTCTATCACAATCACGGCCCAAAAGGAGTTCCGGTTTTCTTCCACTGCTTATTTGTGCATTTGCTGCCACAGGTTTGTCTACAAGATGCATAACAAGTCTCCAAACAAACTCCAGGACAAATATTCTAGAATTCTAGAGTGAAGACTTAACAGCTCTTAATTTAGCCAGTGATTGATAGCTAGAGTGGGCAGAGAAATGGCAAATATAAAGATAAGTCTTTGATCGCATATTTGGCACAGCACAGCACTTTAAATCCAAAAGAGCCATTAAACCTAAGTTTTCTTTTCTTCAGAATGGGTCTAATACAATACTCATCACAAACATATTTTCAGGTCAAAATGAGATAACACCTGAAGCCTGTAATATAGTGACTGTCAAATAATAAATAATTAATAAATATTAGTATTGGTTTCCCCAGTGCTATTTTCCTTATTTTTCATATAAAGTGACAATTTGGTGTAATTATACTGTATTTCTAAAAAATAACTAACTATATAGGTTGTATATACAGATATAAATATATGTTTAAATTATTTCATCAAAATATATAGGTATACCTTCCATTTAGACTATAAATATTACAAAAGCTCTAAACTATGTTTAGAAGTAGTACATATATTAGGATGCAATGTCAAAAATTAGTGTTGCACTTCGGGGAGAGAGAGAGGGACAGAGACTCACATACAAGCACATTAGCCTTTCATTCAGCAAGGAAAATAGTTCAAGTTCTATCTACTAAGGCACTACAGGTGGTAGGTTTATGAACAGGGTACGATTCCACAGATGTGAGAATTTACCGAATTTCCATGTATCGTGAGAGTTTTAGTCTCCCTTTCTGAGTTATCAGGATCTAGCAAACTTAGGAATATGTATATGTGTATATATCTATATCTATATATCTATATCTATAACAAAGGCTTACTTTGTGTGTGTGGGTATATATATAGATATATATATTTTTTTTTACAAAGACTTATTATGAATATGAGTTTTAGTCTTATTTCACATTTTGGTCCAAATACAGTTTTTCAATAAATAACACCAATTTCTCCTTTAACAATCACTCTGAATGACTGTTTTAAATTAATAGCCATAAAATACTTAAGGGACAACTTTAAAAATTTATTGGTTTTATCCTTTAATTGTTTTTAAGTTTGAAATTTGCTTATTCTTTCTGATTTAATCAGTTTAGGATGGAAAACGACCCCCTGGAGTTTCAGAAAATTCCAGGACTCTCCAAGCAATGCTTATGAAGCCATTGAGACTATGCTTAACTTTTAGTGATGAGGATTTAAACAAGTTTGGAAAAAGATTTAGGTACATGACTGGGAGATAGCCATATACTGAGCTTTCAGAAATTTACTTACTAAAATTATAATTGACATTATTAACTGACATTTAAGGTGAATAGCTCTGGGCGCATCCAGACTCAACCTATTTTTGTTTGTCATACTTTGCTGACAGGTTTAATGGACACCTTTGTAAATTATTTTAACTGGTATTAATCACACGGATCTTTAAGCCCCCTCAAACCTTATCCCACAGATTGACTCCTAATGGATTAACTGAATTCAGCAGACGAGAGCTGCCAAAGCATTAGCATTTCTTTACATTTCAGTTTTGGCTTCATGCTAAGATGTCAATGTTTACTTTAAAACTAAATCCAATCTCTGAAAAATATTTATAGTTCATGTGCCAATAACGATGGCACAGGTAATTATAACTAATGGAAATCGGCAGTGATAAACATGCTTTATAATAATCTCCGAGACACTAGCAGGACAGGGAACACATGCTTTTTCAGTCCATTGTTACAAACATCTGATACATCTGTGAGAACTGGGGTTTCTTTTTTCCCCCCTCTCTAGTGTTCTGAGTACTGGGAACAGTTACAACTACAACATTGTAAGAGGCTGATTTTTCTTTTCTTCACACACACACAAAACCATGAAAGAAGCTTTTACAGGAAGTAACAAATACTCCTAAATGACATTTCATTAAAAATGTGTTCCCTTGGAAAGCGGACAGAACTAAAAGCCATGCTTTTACTTGGCAGAAAAAGTGGTACAGCCGGCAACGTGTGAAGCTAAGGAGCATCAAAATCTACTTTGCCATGGATGTGAGCAGCATTCTGACCTAGAAAATGAAAAGGCAAAGGAATTTTACATGTGCTTTGATATCTTCTAAACTGTAATTTCAGTGGAATTCCTATTTTGAAGCAAAGAACAAACAGAAAATACAGACAATTGTATAAACTATGTCAGTACAAAGCCACCAGATATATTTTTGGTTTCATTTTTTTAAAATCCCACATTATGGCAATAAAAACTGTGTTTTTTTAAAAGAAAAAGTAATTTAGACATGCATCCACTCTAAATATGTCAATTGTCAACTCTGGATAGACCAATGATATTATGTCAGTCTTTTCTTTTCTTTTCCTTTTCTTTTCTTCTCTCTTCCTTCCTTTCTTTATGCCAAATCAGATTTTGTTAAAGCTCCAGAACCTATTAACTCGATTCCGTGACTAATTAAAAAATAACAAGAAAAATTTAAAAATTGTAAACCCAGCGGCCAAAATAATACTTTAGATTATTCTTAAGACATCTGCTTTTAGCTATTCTTACCTGAAGGACAAATGATTTATCTGAGTTGTTTCTTTCTCTTCCAGATAGAAGCATACCCAAGTCATCCTTCCCCTTGTCCCCTTCTAAGTCTTAAAAAAGGAGATTAAAATTGTCATTGAAAACTCTTCTGTCTGTGACAAGCTTTAACATACTCAGTAAAAGAGTTTGCAAAGCAGAGTTAAATCTCTTCTGGGAATGGCACTGCCAAGTTGTATTTCAAGGTTACTTTCTCTTCATTAAAAACTTTGTAAAATAAGGAAGAAACTGCTTCCCATTAAGGAAAGAATAAGATTGCTTGTCGGTTTTACTGCTCCCCTACTCGAACTTTCTCTTGGTTTGAGGGTAATGCCAGCTCATGTTCTGTAAGAATTCTTTGCTTCACATTCAGTGTAAACAGAAAAGAGCCATAATTACACCACATTTGATCCATATCAAAGCAACTGATCCATGTATCGATTTACATAAAGTAAAGCACGTAAAACATTCTTGCTTTTCACCCCGGCTTCACCACTTTCTGAGGAAAGTTTCCTTTTGCATACTTCATTTGAATACAAAACCCTCCCGTTGAAATTTGTGATGTTAAACAAACCATACCAGTCATTCAGCTTTTTAATTAAGGATTCAGTGTTCCATCCCTTTTCAGACATTAAAATTCAGGTGCAGTCATTAATCTTTCCAAACGAATTCACCTGTGGCTAATACTGATGTATTTTCTATGAGGCTTGTCATGGGCTGCATGCTGCATGCATAACCACTCTACAGTTAATTACACAGGGGATTATCGTTAGTGTCATAAAGATAAGGCCTTGCTAGCAGCATTATAGAGAAGGTTCTTTTTCTTTCTCCCTCCTCCCGTCTTTTTGGAGCAAGGCTCTATTTCGTTTTGTTAACATCCACATAAGTGTTTAAGAGTAATATGTCGTGTTTACCTCAATGTCAGGCTGAAGACGTAAGGCAGGGAATGAGTTAAAAGGCGGGCATGAAGGGAGATCTATTTTAGAGTTTTGCTATGACAAACTAATTTGCAAGATTTGGCCCAAACCCAAAAGAACTGAGAATAATATAAATGAAACGTACCGTGTCAGTTTTAGGCACCTTGAGTAAATACATGAAATAGAATTTTTTCTGGATTTGTGAATTGAATGGTAGCTCATATACTGCCTGCATTCAGAAAACCAAAAGGAAAAGATTGGCCAGTTTTATTAAAAGACCTCCTTGAGATATGTAATGAGTGAAATTTACAGAAAGGTATTTTTTAAAACATAAAGTAGCTTTATCAGCTAAGTAAACAACAATAACAACAAAAATAAAAACAAAACCAAAAGAAAGACAAAACTAATTCAGCAAGCTAGGTGAATGTATTTCACTTCAACAATTTACACTAACCATATATAACAACTCTATATACTTATACTTTGGGAGAAATAAAATCAAAATGATTCTTCCTTTTTTTATAGTCATACATTGAACTTTAAATATATACACTCTAGTTGTAATAAACTGATAATTTTCTTTGCACTTGTTATCCACAGTATTATTCTCAGAGAACAGAGCAAAATGTGTAAAAATTTGGATGAGATCAAATGAAAATACAGGAAGAACATAAGCTTCAGTTTAAAATTACCTTACCCAACAAGAAGTCTTAGTTAAGGAGTCTGAAATGCAATCTAATACATTAAAATAAGAGGAAAAATAAGAAAAAGAAACTTTTTAAAAAGCAAGTTGCCATCAAAAGAATAGATAATGTAGGAGTTTCTTTCAATTTGTTTAACGTGGATTAAACAGATTTTAAATATTTAACAAAATATGAAAAAATAATCTTTAGTATATCTTTTTATAACATCATTATATTTAGAAATAAGAACTAATTATTCCCGTCAGAAATTTAAGTATTTACAAAATATAGACAATTGCCTGAATATTTTATTCTATTTTTATCTATGGTCTGCAGCAAGTAGGTGTAGCCACATTGTTTCTCTAGCTTTGGATAATAAAATGAAACATCTATTTTTTAATCACTTGAGAGATGATCAATTTGGTGGGGTATTTTTTTCACCAAATAAAAAATTTCTTTCATTTTGAGTAGACACAGACTGAATGCTAAAATTAAAAAAGATCACTTAATTCGTTTAGAGTACACTAAATAATATTTCCCACAAGATTTCCAATTTCTTCAAATTAAAAATTTAAAGTGCAAACGTGACAATCCTGGGTTTTCAAGTTGATATTTTCCCACGTGAAAACTATGATTGTACTTTGCTCTTTTGTTTTTTGGCTTTAAAGACAGGTTTCTATAAAAATTAGTAGCTCATTAGATTTATGCATGTAATTTGATTTAAATTGATTATAACAGTAATGGAGTAATGCTATGGTAGATATTGAACCTGTCAGTAAACAATCTTTTACTAACATCGTTGCTTTGTCATGAATGATCTGAAATGGAACCAAATTTGTCATAGGCCAGATACGTCTCATCTAGGAATTTGGTCACTACAATACATCAATGCACTTCTCTCCCTCATGCAGATGGGATTGTGGACAACCAGGCCCTAGCATGTGACTGTGGTTTCTTGTTCTTTTGATTAGGTGCATGGTAATAACTTAAGTGGATTCTTTTCTATGACTTCCTTATGTTTTCTAATGTTTTACATTCATGAGTTCTGAAGAACGTCTGATGTTTTCATTCTTAGTGCATAAAACGCTAACAAAATTAAATTAATACTACAAACACCTAAGAATATACAAAGACTCTGCTAAGTAAGAACAAAGTTATTTTTACCCACTCAACTTTTTTAAGAACTTTCAAACTTAAAAATGATGAGAAATGTTTTTAAAAAGATTTCTATCCAAGTTATAGAAGTATATTCCTAAAGCCTGATATGACTTTTAAAATCATTCCTAACACAGTAGGCATTTATACTCTTGGAATATTCCTTTATAGAGTTGTTTTTATCAATTTTTTTCAGAAATAAGGTGTTTTCCTTGAAGTGATCTTTACAAAGGAGAAGATTTTGCTTTTCATCCTCTAACTTTTAATATAAAAGTTATTACTCTTTTGACCTTAAATTTGAATTAATCTGCCAAGAGAAAATAGAGCAAGCATAAGAAGATAAGCGTGTTTGGTTAGGAAGGTTTTCAGATTTTATTGGATTTACTGATTTTTTTTTTTTTTTACCCTTATTACAGTTAATACTGATTGTAGCCATGCCTTTAAAAAACTGGTTTTCTTTTTGCTTTAACTTAAGTGATATAAAGTTATACAAACTTTATAATATCATGCTTTGTTTTAAAAATTCTTTTGGATTTTTAGTACTTCCTACCCCCATCCTGTCCATTTAAAACTGCTTTGTTGTGAGCCTTTATATGCACATTCTTCCCCTCCCTCAAAACCGTTAAGAATAACTAAATACTGACAAATAAGCAAGTTAGAATGTATAGCTGACAATTTTTTCATTTTTAATGCATTATTCTATACAAGATATATTGTGGCTCAATTGGTGTGAATATTACCCAGGGATGCATATGTAGGTTTCTGAAATTCTTAGGTAAAGTAGAATTAATAATTGGATTAACCAGGTTTAAATATATATTGACTTTCTTTAGGTGTGTTATAATAGAGCTTAAAAGGATGCTAAATTTTATGTTAAAAGCAATAGTAAATATATTTTGGCAATTTTCAAAACTACATTTATTGTCTCTGTCAGTTTGAAAGACAACTGGAAAGATCTAAATTCATGGACAGTTAACACGATATTTTCTTCCCAAACATCTAGCTCAGTTTATATCATATCGATCAATAACATTGCAAACCATCATAAAGGTCTGATTGATTTCTTATACATAAGATCGTCCACTTAACTCTCCTATGAATTGTTTGAAATATTGACAAATATCTACTATAATGAAAAAGCTAATATTTTTTGGAAATATTAGATTACAATATTTATTCAATTTTGGCTTGCATTTATTATCTACAACTTTATCCTAAAGACCAATAACATTAAATATATATGTATATGTATATACGTATGTGACAGAGTATAGAGATGTGTTATATGAATTCAGAACAAAGAAAAAATATGAGGTAAAATTAATGTCAATAATATTTGAGGACATTCCTATAAATTCTGATTTCAGAATCTTAGAAAGTAAAATACCGATTCAAGATATTTTCTTTTTTAGTGAAAAACATCTTATTTCTCAGTGTTTTTGATCAAATGAGTAATAGGTAACTTAAACAACACTGTGTTAGAAGAGAAATTTTGTATATACACAATTTTCCATGTAAACCTCACCCTAATACCTTACTTAAAGACATAGAGAAGTCTGTCATTTAAAAAAATCTGCTTCATTCATTGGGTTAGAATCAATAATTACAATACCAAGCATAAATTCCAGGAAATTATTCTCAAGCAATATTTTAAGATAATTTTCAGGCCACGACCTTTCTTTTTTTTTTAATTTCAGATACTGGATAAGTCTCTGGTTTGAATCGGCTGCCTGTTACTAAATTCAAAAACACTTAATATGAATTCAAACTCACATTGTGAAAACAATGTCCTCAAAGACAAAGACAAACTTGGGCATTTTGAGTTGACGAGATTACCCTTGAGCTCACGGTATTTTCTTTAATCATGTTTCTTTCCATTTTTCCCTTATTGTGTGTAGTCCTAATCCTCTAATTCAGGATCTTGAATTTCCTTGTTCACCAATATCTCTACTCATACTGAAAACATATTTCTCTGCTTAACTTTTGTACCTATGGAAGAAAAAGAACATTACATCCACCTTTCACACTGGTTACACATAGTAGACATATGCTGCACCCCTAATGGTCCCATACCATGACTTCGGTTTTATTGCAGACAGCTTGCAAACCTACTGACAGGATACCGTATAAACACACCAGGCTTTATGGAATCAGTTGATGCACTTGCAAGGTTAATGTAGCATCTGTGATGCAAATCTGTGACCATTCTAATAGCTCTGTTGGTAGACCGATGCCATTTCTCAGATCTGCTCTTGAGTTCCATTAAGCCGTTTCCTAGTCACCATTAATTTCAAGTATCATTTACGCAGTAAATATATGAATATATAGAAAAGATACCCATTTACACACCACAGGAAACTGTTAAATCACAGAAGCATCAACCACATTTAGAATATTCTGGACTGACAGCACATTCTGAAGCCTCACTTTGCATTTCTGGACACGTTCAATTTCTGCTCATGAGTAAGCTGGTCACTGGGCTGATACATTTGCTATGAAAGGCTTCATTTTTCTCATTTAGAGGTTCGGCAACATGTCTTGCCGAGGATATTTACAAGATGTCATATTCTAACAAGCCTGGGATAGACTCTGGAGTCAGGAGCAAATTTCACACAGGACAAGCGTTCCTTTTCATCTTTGAGCACTAAGGCCGAGAGCCCAGCAGGATTCATCTAGCCCACAAAGGCTCTGCCATCCTGCACACAGTGTGTGCTTAGCCAGAACACCCACACATCGGGCTTTCTTACCAAATGACATTTTCTGGCTGCTCACTTCATATTTGTCATTTGTATACCAAGTGTAATGTCTAAAGAAGCAGGATCAGCTTGTGCATCTCTAATCTCATTACTGTAATAGCTCTGAAAACATGTAACAAAAAAGTAACTGGGAAGCCACTACACAGACACGTGCCATGCTCAGCATGCACCTCATTGAAACGTGTAATTCACCGGCTGCTAAGAAAGGCAGCAGTCAGCAGTGCCAATTTGACTCCTCACTCCCTGCTGCAAATGAAGAATAACTCCTCAGACCTAAATGAAAGCAGTGCTGACAGGCCTATCTACCTTAACAAGCCATCAAGTACAAGAGCGCGGCCTAAAACCCACCAACCTTTCAAATCCCATTGAGTATTTCTCTTTTTGAAGACAGGAGCAAGGGAGCTCTGTCTGTCCATTTAAAGTTTTCTTCTTGTCATTTATTCTCCCTTTCATTAGAATATGACTCCTAAGACTTCAATTTGAGGTCTATTGAGACCCAGATTACATCATTACTGTTATGTGGTATGTTACACACTAACCATAACCATTACCACTTACAAGTCTACAGCTTCATTCAATTAGCTGCCTGACATGGATTTTTCAGTTAATTCATGGTGAAGGTCAGCAGTGGTTAGAGTGGCAGGTGCATTCCGCTACCTTTTTGAATGCCAATTATCAGTCTTGGGTAATTAGAGCAACTTTTATAGACAAGTTAATCAGAGAGATCAAAACCTAAAATATGTGGCGTATGGAACTGTCCAATATTATTAAATATCATATAGGATAGTCTATGTATTAAAATAAATATGTCCCTTAATTTATTTAAAATCAAAATCTGTATCTTTATGCTTACCTCCTTTATTCTTGTTACAAAAGAAAATGTTCATATCATGGATATACGGGTATATATGGTATTCTTAATATACATAATTGACTTTGATAGGCAATAATAATAAATCATAGTATATACACTTTTGAAAATATTGTTAATCAAATATTTTCTGTATAAAGTTTGTGAGCTAAATCACATTTATAGTTTAAGACTCTCCCCACCCCCTTCCAAATTTATCTTTCTTGAAAAACTGGAATCTTTCTTTCTGATAATTAGAAGTATATATCATATGGAACTCCTTTGTGCTGTGGCTATCAAGACGCTTAGAACTAATTATGGTGTTCATTTAAAGTACCTATATTAGCCACATTCTTAACATGTTGCTCTCTTTCCTGATTCATGGACTTCAATTATTTTAGATATCTTTTAGGTAAGTGATCTCAAAAAAATATATTTTTTGTATTATATACATTTAATAGTTTAATATATAATATTTATATAATATTACATTACATATTTATAAATATAATTATATATAATTATTAAATATGTATATGCATTTTTGAGAAAGCTTACCTCCTGTCTCAAATGCCTGTGTGTTTGTATCTGACCAAGCACACACACACACATATGTATATATACTTAAATTATTTTAAGGGGATAAATAATATAAATTAGTCACTAATTAAAAGCGGGTTGGGCGCTGTAATTTTTTTTGAATATTAATTATATCAAAAATATATTCTGTAGGCTGTTCTTACTGAGAATGTAAGACTCTGAATTCATAAAGTATCTAGAGAACGTGCCCTGTGCCAGACACTGGGCTCCTGGGCAACAGGCATAAGTAGTGAATTAGACAGACTTGGTCCTGCCCACCACTGAAATTAGAGTCCAGGGATAATACAGACAATATACAGTCAATTAAAATATAGTTTGATAAAAACCATGATATGAAGAATGGCAGAATGATAACTGTTCATCTAGTTGACAGTTACATGAGGGTTCATTATACCCTTCTCTGTATTTTGATATATTTGGAGGAGACTAACCCATTTTTTTAATGTCAATGTCCTTTTTTGTGGAGAAAGTGGGTGGTCAGCTTACACAGAGTGTGGTGGAATCAGCCAAGTGAAGGCAGTGTGTGGACATGGGTGGGGTGAGGTAGTCTGTACTGTTCCATGCAGAGAAAACAGCATTCTCAAACACTGGAAGTGAGGAGGCATCGTTCTGGGCAATGAACAGAATGCACTTCAAGATGAAGCCATGAGAGATGAGCCTAAAGACGAAAGAAAATCCCAATCACTAAGGGTTTCTGGATCATGCTATTAAGTTTGGATTTTATTCTGAAAATAACTTGTCTTGCCTAAGACCAAAGTTTGTAAAGTACTATGTTTTGTAAATAGTAATGTATTTTAATAATATTTACATTTTCAAGGAGTTAAATCAATACTTTGGGAACAATTTTTTTTTTGTATGTGAAAAATAATTAGAGACTTTGAAAACATGACACAAGAATATAAGAAGGTGAACACAATTTTATAAGAAGGCTAGACAAAAAGTTTAAACTGGTTTTCCTAAATATGTACTTTTCCAGCCAATATTTTAACCCTTAATTTAATAGAAAGAGTCACAGTAAAATATAAAGTCACGTCTCAGAAAGGTTTATTGAAGAGTGGAGGTGGCATGAACATTGACTGGGACAGTCAGTTTGTCAGATACGTGAGAAGCTATGTAAACAGTGTTGAAATGTCTGTTCTGGAACAGTGTTCTGTAGAGACGACTACAGCCAGAGACAGTCAACTATTAGATAGGTCTTATTTGCTTTAGTTTATACCAGACGTAAACTAAAACAGTCATGAAAGAACAAGATAAAAGGAATGTTAGCTTATTAAGGTGACCAACCTTCAGTTTGTGGAGTCCTTCAACTTTTCAGAATTTTATTTGTTGTTGTTTATATCAGTCATTGCTGCATTTTATTGATTCTTACATTTCCTTTGATTTGTATTAACATTTTACAATCCCAAGTCTCCTAGAATGGTTAATCTAAACAATGGCAATGAAAATCCAACGACATTCATTAAAAGCACTACTTTAAAATTGGTACTTTATAGCCTCATTCCTGAAAGTTATGAAAAATATCCAGAGATCCAGAGAAGTAAATTTGCATGCAACTGTTTGGTTTTTTTCCTAACACTTTTATTATCTGTCAGTACAGAATACTTCAGAAAATAACCTCAACAACTTGTGGAAGGTAACAATATACCTGGAAAAGTATTGATTTTTAAATTTAGTAAGAAGGTAAGACAAAAAGATGAATCTAATGTCTGGATTAAGTCAGAGACTCAACATGAAAAATTGGTAATCAGTCCTGACTTTCATGTCTCTTGCAATAAGAAAATAATATCCCATTCAGCAATGGCATAGACACAAGCATAGATATTTGGGTTCATAAATACCAGATGATTGTAGAAATCTGACTCTAAAAGGATCACCTTGATTTACTTTCTCTTCTGAAAAGTAATGCTCTTTATTTGTGTTGATTGGATATCTCCTTCACTTGAAGATATAAATTACCCATCAACTGTCAAGGACAATATGTCACTACTGTAGTTGGTGGGTGATTTTAAATAAAACGTTAGAGAACTTTTATCGTTTTACTTCTCTTGGAAGAAGTAGCATACAGTTTAATAATCATAACATTGTGCAAATTATTAGCATGTTCAGTTTTGAATGTGTTGTGTTATTTTACCAAATTTTTAAAATCTCAATGAAGTGTTAAATATCAGAACTTTCAAAACAAAAAAAATTCTCGAGACACAAGATATCTGAATAAAAGATAATATACTCTAAGACATAATGAGGAAGAACATTAATAATATTATCTTTGAAAAATAGTATTGGAAAAGGAGATATGGAGCAAAACCAGTGACTACTGTCTACAGAAGGAAGAACTTTTAACTACTTCATTAATTAGCATCCTATTTTTGTGAGGTAATTTGTGGGTCTGTGATTAGAAATTTACGTTGGAATTTGGAATCCAACTGCAAAATATGAGATGCACAAAATTTAAATAGAGTTTTGATATGTAGAAAATATAATTTGTTCTAAGATATATGAAGAGAATATTCCTTTGCCCACAGTAAAGGGAAAAAACAGGTAGTGAATACAGTTTGCAATACAAATAGAATTCTAGCTAAATGTATTAACTTTGCCCCACTCAAAACACCAGCTCCTTTTTGATTTTTACCAGTTGTACATAATGTCTGGATTAAGTCAAAGACTTAACATGAAACCTAGAAAATTACTCCTGGCTTTCATGTCTTTGGCAATAAAAAAAGCACGTTCTATTCAGCAACAGGACCTGTACAAGTACAGACATTTAGGTTACAAATGTCCAAAGGTTGAAGAAATTTGACTCTAAAGGATTATATTGATTCTAAATATTTATTGGTTTTTATTATGGAATTAAAGGAGAATTTACAGAGATGCAGAATTGACTTTTGGAATTTCTTGAGAAAATATTATACAAAATAAAGGAGTGGTGAATAACATTTCATAGATTTAAGAGAGGAGAAAAATGTGTGTTAATGGAATATGTTACTCAGAACCATGATTTTACCTTTCATGGACAGTGATTTTCTTGGGAATTATTCTTTGATGTCTCTCATAGGAGCTAGTTTGGTTTAAACTTAGCTACAAAGGGGCTGAACTTCTTGAAACTCTTCCTAATTGATTTATTAACTATTTTAGAAGTTTTTAAATGAGAAGCTTATTAAGAAATGTTAGTTGCTTGCTTCACTTCTAAAATTTTGCCTTTTCTTTATCAAACCATATTTAAAATTACAAAGGAGCAACAGTGACATTCTGCCTACAGATTTTTCTGTGCATCTAGATTCCAAAGAAATTAATATCCACATAAGATATTTATTCAGTACATATTTATTATATATTTATAAGTAGGCACTGTGTTAGGGACTAAGATACATATATAAAGGTTTATAGTTGATAAAGATTTTTTATACTACATCTGACAATTTCCATAAAGCTATTTAACTTTTATTTTTTATTTCATACTTTATTTTTTATGACGTAGCAAAAAGATGTACAGTGCTTAGAAGTGAAGATCAAAAGCTTCACTTATGATATAACCTGATCTTTGGAATTCACCAGTGAAGGTCACTAAATTAAGAAGTTAAGTGGAAGTCAGAAGGACCTGTACTGTTTTACAATGGCTAGGTATTAGCTGAACAAGCTTGAGTTAATTCTGCAAACTCAAACAGTGACATAGGGGTTACTAAAAGTAATCCCACAAAGATTAAATTTGTAGTGTTGTGGATAAAATCTTTCTCTTTTCCCACCAACTAAAGATAACCCTAAATGCATTTTGATTGGTTTTTAGACTATTTTTAAATCTTCCTCTGACACTTGGAGATAACAAATATTGCCAGTAAAGACGCCAAATGGCCAATTGTTTATTGTAATTAAAAAAAAATTATGTGATAAAATCGATTTAATTATGACCATCATATATTATGATACATATATGTGATATGTATCGTACATATATGAAAAAGTAACAAAGCAACTCTCAATTTAACAAAATGTGCTCTTCATTTTATACTATATGCATTTATTATATAGTTAAAATATATAAATCAAATTATATAGTGGTAATATATGTATACAAAGTATTTGTACATTTATCTGTATCATAAATAAATAATACATATTATATAGGATGAAATATTAGATGTGTATGTGTGTATGAAAGCAGCAATAAACTTTTCAGAAATATAACAAATTCTTTCACAAATTGCTTTGCACTGTTTTGTATGCTAAGTAACTAATTTACACTGGTAATCTAGAAGAATGAATTTGTTTCACATGATTCTTCAAATTTTATTTCTTAGTAACTTGAAATATAAAATTTGTTCAATATTGATGCCAGTGCATTAAATTTTAATATTTTTGAGCTACATACAGCATAAAGTCTTATGCCATATAGACATTATCTATGTTTGTTTCAGCTCTAAATTATAGTTGTCAACTTTGCAATGCATATTGTACTTTCAATTAAATTTTACAAATACGTGTAAATCTGACATTGTAGTCAGATTGTGTGACAAAAAGCAAATCCTATGCAGTATAGAGAAATCCTTTAATTTATTGTATAACAGTTTAATAGTTTTGTTTACTGTTATTTTTGATTTTTGAATAACTTAAGCAGAAAACCAAGAGCATTAAATAAGAAATACACTTTTTATTTGTCTAAATCACAAAGGATGACTTTCCACAGAGGAAGGCAATGTTGAGTTAACGTCAAGGGTAAGCCTCTTTGCTCTAACAGTAACTAGTTGTGTCATCTTGGACACATGACTTCTCTTTGCCTCTTTTTTTCTCACTTGTAAAGGGGAAAGGTTATAATAGCACCACTCAAAAGGATACGAGGAGGAGAAATTAAGTAATCCACAGCAAATGCTGGTAAGCAGGGAAGCAATTGGTAAACATTAGCGTTATGAGCTGGTGGTGTTACCCATTTTGAGCACATGTACGTGGTTTTCATCATCATAATATCTCATATGCTATTTTTGTTCTCACTTTGGTAATATTTTGGACAAAGACAAGAGGATGAACAATAGATGTTCTTTAACTCATAGTTTCTCTGAGAATGATTATCTTCCTTTTTGGTACAAGTTGCCAAATTTGAATAGTACTAAAGATTACAATAATGATAAAACTCAGTGAACATGTGAATTACAGTAGGTAGACCAAAACATAGAAGGACAAAGCGGTAAGTTTGTTTCTCTCTTCTCTGAACAGAGCTGTGTGAAGTAAAAGGGTGTAACAAAGTAGTTTTTAATCCCTAAAAAGAATTGTTTTATTCAATTTTTGTCATACCAAAATTATTCAATGAACATTAAATTAAATTAATTCGAACTGCAGAAAATGCAGTTATAATTAAAAAACATATATTAGGCAATTCTATATTCTTGGTATATTACTAGGTGCTTTTCATTGCAAAATCAAACTATTGGTCCTTATCTTTAAAAGCATAGAAACCCAGGGCAATACTGATGATGCAAATATTTGAAGGACTTAGAAACAACTGAAAAAATAAGGAACTAATACCACTGAAACACAGCTTTTATTTGAAGTACACACTGGTGGGATTAGGCCTTATTTACTCTGAGAGCTGTGATTGTATTACCTGCAGAGTGGGGTGGGTGGGTATCATTGTATGCTTTGTGTACCAGCAGGGTTCAAATGTTCACCACCTTCTTTTTACCCCGGGTTGTGTCTGTCTGTTTGGATTTTCCTCCAACTCCCTCTCCCCTCCCCCTGAGCACACACACATATATACCTTGTAGTTTCGGTGTAACTTGTTCTGCACTTATCTCTCCACATCTGCACTTGAATCCCACCTCTGGCACGTAGATTAGCTGTGACCCTCAGCCCTGTTATCTAAGCTCCATGAACCTCAGTTAACTGGGTTCATTCATTCATTATAATAGTAACTAACTCATACAATTTTTTGTCAATGATCTGATCAATAAGTACGTAAAATATTTGTTAAGCTAATTTTATGAGAGTCACATCTTTGCTTTATAATCCTTCTATTAATCCAATGAACCTATATCTTCCTATAGAAAATGTTCAGGTAAAAAGCATCTCTATGAAATCTCCCAAATGTGGGCCTTTCAAAAAATGTATTTTATAAATATATGGGATAAAACACCTTCACCAATGGAAAAATATTGCTTTGAAAGAAAACTTTGAAGCCAGTAAAGATTTGATTAGAGCCAACTTCTTTGGGAAACAACCTGGTTTGCAGAAGTGACATTAATTTTCTTCCTGCTCTCAGAAATTTGACAACACTACTTAAATATATTATTTTTTTCCTATTTCTCAGAACTCTCTTGGCTCATCCTCTATATGTTTTCTTTGTCCTGTTATCTCACTAAACAACAAAGCCCCTTGTGCCTGAAAATTCTTTCCCTTTGGATCTGCCTTCTGCAAATTCCCTCTCCGCGCCTGCTCCTGTGAAGTTTGCAATATGCACTAGATAGAACATCAGTAGAACAAGAGACACGCCAGAAATAGAGTGATAAATAATAGATGGACAGACAGAGAGATGGTAAAAGTTATTGACTCTTTCCTTCCATAGTTAAAAAGGAGAGAAAAATGAGCAGGAAAGATGAATAGGGAACGGAACCAAAATTAGCCAAACCTTAACCATTGAGTCTTATAATTCATTAATGCACAGGTCTTAAATAATAGCCAAGAAATATTTCTTTTTATTATACGGAATAAATGTATTCAATAAGACAAATGTTATTAAATGGATTGTGTTTCAAGTACTCAGCATAAATAGTAATTTAACTAGATGTTAGTGTTTACCACTTGTAAAGATCAATACCTCCAGATAAAATAGCTAATATTCATATAGTGTTTAGTATGTCCTAGGCAAACTAACAAACTCTATGTATATTAACTTATTTAATTCCTTTAAGGAAAAAAACACCTTGTGAAGAAGATACTGTTACTGAGGTTCAGGGAAGTTGGAGATCTTTATAATAGGATAAAGCACCTGTCTGAGTTTATTCCGTTTGGAAGCAGAAGAGTCTAGGTACGGATGCTGATCATTTTATGCCTCCATGATGAATACTCTAAGCACTTACACTTAGATCAAAACCTGAACAACAAACAAAACTGGCCTGAACTGCAAAACATACTTTACAAAAAGACAAAATAACTTCTGATTTGAATGGTATTGTTTTATGTCAGAAGATGATTAGCCAAATATAATGTTGTGTTAAATGATTACTGAATCAGATTTGTTTTTTCCATGTCCAGAAGAAGTGTTAATACAGGATGTTTCTTTGCTGGCATGCAGACGATTTACAGAATAATTCTATTTTGTATAGTCTGTTAATAGACATTTCAGCAGGGCATTTTGTCTCATGTATGTCCAGTAACATTTATTTCGCCTCTGGAAAAGAAAGCAAAGGTTTAAAGATATTCAGCTAAGAAACACTTTTGAAAATTACCCTTAATTCTACTGGTTTTACCTATTCATATGTGCACTTCTGGAAGGAAAAATAGTTCCTTCCTGATTGTCAATTTATAAGCAGAAAGAATTTTTTTTGTTTTTTTTTTTTTTACATTCATATTTGTATCTCCCTCTAGGATGTTGTATTTTTATATTACATGGGTATGAAATGATTATTTTTTATTTTAATGTTTTAAAATATAGACATATCTGCATTTGTACTAACTCCATGAGAAGTGATTTTTTCCCCCTTTACTTGTAGGTAATTGGGGCAAAATTAAGTAATGTTTTTATGCTACTTAAAGGACTTATTTAGAAAGTCATCTTTTGATATAGTACAGCTTCAAATTTTTTTATTCCCAAAGAGTTACATTGTGTTTTGAAAACTGATTTATTTTATACCATGTATTATTTTCTTTTCGTATATCATTTAGGAAAATCCATTCTTAACAAATAGAATTAAGATTGATATTGCATATAATATATATACACACATATGTATATTACATATAAGATTTTAATAATATAAGAAGTCTAGATCAATACAAATGTCAATAGATGCTAACTACTAAAGCTGAACTGCTCTGAGTTCAAATTTCCCATCCATGTGGAAGGAAATTAGGAAGCTCAAAACAGTATATTCTAAAAAAAGAGTTTTGGAAATTTATCCTGAGGAGAAAGAAAGTTTCATTATGTGACAGATACTCAAAACTTATTAGTACTACTGTAAGGATTTAAGAATATTTTAATTACCCCCAAGGAACTAGAAAAGGAAAAACAAACTAAGCCCAAAGTTAGCAGAAGGAAAGAGATAATAAAGACTAGAGCAGAAATAAATAAAATAGAGACTAGAAAGCCAATAGAAAAGATTAATGAAACTAAAACAAAATTGACATCTTTAGACTAAGAAAAAAAAGATGATTCAAATTAACAAAATTATAAATGAAAGAGGAGGCACTATAAGTGATATCACAGAATTAGAAAGGGTCATAAGACTACTGTAAACAATTATATGCCAACAAATTAGATAACTTAGAAGAAATGGATAAATTCCTAGAAACACACAACTTACCAAGATGGAATAATGAAGTAATAGAAAATATGAACAGTCCAATAATGAGCAAGGAGGTTGAATCAGTAATCAAAAATCTCCCAACAAATAAAAGCCCAGGACGAGATGGCTTCACAGGTGAGTTCTACCAAACATTTAAAGAAGAATTAATACTAATCCTTCTCAAAATTTTCCAAAAAATTGAAGAGGAAGGTGAATACTTTCAAATTCATTTTATGAGGCTAGCATTACCCTGCTATCAAAGCCAGACAAGGACACTATAAGAAAAGAAAATTATAGGTCAATATCCCTGATGAACATAGATGCAAAAATCCTCAACAAAATGCTTGCAAACTGAATTCAAGAGCGCATTAAAAAGATCAGACACCATGGTAAAGTGGGATTCATCTCTCAGATGCAAGAATGATTCAACATCCACAAATCAATAAATGTGATACACCACATTAACAAAATGAAGAATAAAAATCTGATGATTATTTTAATAGATGCAGAAAAAGCATTTGACAAAGTTCAACATCTTTTCATGATAAAAACTCTCAACAAATTAGGTATAGAAGGAATGTTCCTCAACGTAATAAAGGCCATATATGGCAAGTCCACAGCTAACATCACACTCAATGGTGAAAAGTTAAAGCCTTTTCTCTAAGATCAGGAACAAGACAAGGATACTTATTCTTGCCTTTTCTATTCAATATAGTACTGGAAGTCCTAGCCATAGCAATTAGGCAAGAAAAATAGACAAAGGTATCTGAATTGGAAAAGAAGTCAAATTATCTCTGTTTGCATATGGTATGTCTTATATATAAAAAACCCTAAAGATTCCACTAAAAAACTGTTAGAACTAATCAATGAATTCAGTAAAGTTGCAGGATACAAAATTAATATACAGAGATCAGTTGCATTTCTATATATTAACAACAAATTATCTGAAAGAAATTAAGAAGGCAATGCTATTACAATAACACCAAAAACAACAAAATATTTGGGAATAAATTTAACCAAGGAGGTGAAAGATCTGTACACTGAAAACTATAAGACATTGATGAGAGAGACCGAAGAAAACACAAATAAATGGAAAGATATCTCATGTTCTTGGATTGGAAGAATTAATATTGTCAAAATGGCTGTAATACCCAAAGTGATACAGATTCAATGCAATATCTATGAAAATTCCAAGGACATTTTCACACAAATAGAAAAAAACTGTCCTAAAATTTGTATGGCAGCACAAAAGACCCCATATAGCCAAAGCAATCCTGAGAAAGAAGAATAAAGCCAGAGGCATCACACTTCCTGATTCCAAGCTACGCTACAAAGCTATAGTAATCAAAATAGTATGGGACTGGAATAAAAATAGGCATATGGACCACTGAAACAGACTAGAGAGACAAGACATAAACCCACGCATACATGGTCAACTAATTTATGACAAAGGAGCCAAGAATATACAAAGAGGAAAAGACAGTCTCTTCAATAAATGATGTTGGGAAAACTGGACAGTGACATGCAAAAGAACAAAACTGGACCACTGTTTTGTACTATACACAAAAAACTAGCTCAAAATGGATTAAAGACTTGAACATAATACCTGAAAACATAAAATTCCTACAAGAAAACATAGGCAATAAGCTCCTTGACATGCGACTTGGCAATGATTTTTTGACTCTGACATCAAGAGCAAAAGCAACAAAAACAAGAAAAAACAAGTGTGACTACATCAAACTAAAAAGCTTCTGCACAGAAAAGGAAACCATCAACAAAATGAAAAGTCAACCTACTGAATGGGAGAATCATATATCTGATAAGGGGTTAATATTCAAAAATATAAAGAACTCATACAACTCAATAGCAAAAAAACCCAAACAATTGATTAAAAAATGGGCAGAAGATCTAAATAGACATTTTTCTAAAGAAAACATACAGATGGCTAACACATACATGAAAAGATGCTCAACATCATTAATCATCAGGGAAATGCAAATCAAAACCACAGTGAACTATCACCTCACATCTGTTATAACGGCTGTTACCAAAAAGACAAGAAAAACAAGTATTGGTGAGGATGTGGAGAAAAGAGGATCCTTGGGCACTGTTGGTGAGAATGAAATTGGTGCAGCCACTACAGAAAAAAATATAGAGGTTTCTCAAAAAATTAACAATAGAACTACCATACGATCCAGTGATTCCACTTCTGGGTATTCATTCGAAGAAAACAAAAACACTAACTAGAAAAGATACATGCACTCCCATATTCATTGCAGCAGTATTTACAATAGCCAAGATATGGAAACAACCTAAGTGTCCACTGATGGATGAATGGATAAAGAAATTGTAGTATATATATATATACAATGGAATATTACTTAGCTATAAAAAATGAAATCCTGCCATTTGCAACAACATGGATAAACCTCAAAGGCATTATGCTAAGTGAAACAAATTGGACAGAGAAAGAGAAATACCATATGATTTCTCTTATATGTGGAATCTAAAAAAAATAAGCTAATAGCTACGGAGAATAGATTGGTGGTTGCCAGAGGCAAAGTGGGGGTGCGTGGGAGAAACAAGTGAAGGGGGTCAAAAGATAAAAAAAAAAAAAGACAAGAGATAGCAAATGTTGGTGGGATGTGTAGAAGAAGGAACTCACACACAGTTGGTAGGAATGTAAATTGTTACAGTCGTTATGGAAAACATTATGGCGGTTCCAAAAAAATCAAAAATTAAACTACCAACTAATCCAGCAATTCTACTTCTGAGCATGTATCTGAAGGAATTGAAATCAATATCTGGAAGAGATAGCTGCACATCATGTTCATTGCAGCATTATTCAGAAGCCAAGATATGGAAACAACCTAAATGTTCTTAGACTGACGAATGGATAAAGAAAATGTGGTATTATTCAGCCATAAAACATTACTCAGCCATAAAAAAATAGGAAATCCTACCATTTGTGACATAAAAGAATCTGGAAAGACAATATGCTAAGTGAAATAAGCCACACAGAGAAAGACCAATGCTGTATGATATCATTTATATGTCGAATCTAAAACAAACAAACAAAAAACTGATTTCATAGAAACAGAATAGAATTAGAATAATGGTGGTTGCAAGGAGTTGGGGAGAGGGAGAAATGGGATGATGTAGGTCAAAAGGTACAAATTTTCTGTTATAAGAATAAGTTCTGAGGATCTCATGTACAGCACGGTGACTGGAGTTAATAATGATACAGTATGGCATACTTGAAAGTTGTTGAGAGCAGATCTTAAAAAAAACCACACACACACACAAAACCAGCTATGTGAGTGAGGGACGTGTTACTTATCTTGATCTTGGTAATCATTCCACATTGTATATGTTTATTAAATCATTATGTTGTACACTTTATATTTTTATTTATTTATTTTTTTTGTGAGGAAGATCAGCCCTGTGCTAACATCTGCCAATCCTCCTCTTTTTTTGCTGAGGAAGACTGGCCCTGGGCTAACATCCGTACCCATCTGCCTCCACTTTATATGGGACGCCGCCACAGCATGGCTTGCCAAGTGGTGTGTTGGTGTGCACCCGGGATCCCAACCGGTGAACCCCGGGCCACCGCAGCGGAGCCCACACACTTAACTGCTTGTGCCACCGGGCTGGCCCCTGTTGTACTCTTTAAATGTATACAATTATATTTGTCAGTTTCCTCAGTAAAGTTAAAAAAGAAGAATATTTTAATTAACTTTTAAAATCTGTTTTGGAGAAAAAAAGAGGAAAGGTTCCTGCTTTTTGTCTTCACAGTGTTCAATTTGTAATCCAACTCCCCTTCCCCACACATACCCACGTGCATACTTTAAAGCATATTCCAAATTGAAATCTGAAGACAATTGTGTATTTTAACATAACTTATAATTTAGCAGAGACCGCAGCAGCTTGGATTCTCTGATGCATGGTACCTGACATGCTTGATATGCAGGAAATGCCATGCTTGTCAAATTCCACTACAGAAACATGCGGATTCCCAATCTCTAAAGTCTCTTTTGGAGTCCTTAACCAAAGCTGAATTTCAGATATGAGGAATATTAGTCTCCAAAGGATATGCCCTGCCGACTTCTTTCCCTGTTAACGGTATTAAATCATCTTTGAACAGCAACCCTTTATAGTTTATCATAGCCTGGCAGCCCAAAGATACAGGTAACTTTTATTTGTGGTCACTCAGGTGGGGCACCTCAAGTCACTGATATATATCTATTCCTATAATGTAGTCCTGAAAGAAAAGATTGTTTCCTTTTTTGTTCTTCATGTAAATATATTCCCTCCTCTGCTGTCTCGCTAGCCATTCTCTCCCCACCCCAAGAAGAAATTTCATTCTCCCTGAAAACCAAAAGAAAAAGCACACACACACAAAAGCCCCCCAAAATCAGGAAGCCAAAAGCTAACCATTTTAAAGAAAAGAAATGCAAATTGAAGGAGCGCTTCTCAGTGCTTTAATTTCTACACGAGCACGAGAACATAGCTTCGTGCTTCTATTTTGTAGTCAAGCAAGGCCGACTTCATATGTTGTTTGTTAAATACCTTAACTGTGTACATAGTTAGCTCAGTTGTTTACCTCCAAGTTATTTCAAGCTTCAAACTAGACTAAAGCAAGAAAATATATCAGTCACTTAAGTTTGTTTGTTTGAAAAAGGGAAAGAGCCCAGAGAATATGGCAATTTTACAAATTTGGTGACCAACCAATTATCAGATAGCTACAAAACTATTAGAGATAATAAAAGAATATAAAGTGTATATTTTTATTGGGAAAATACTTTATATTAATTTAAAGATAACTAAAATTAAGTGAAAATAATTTTTATAGTATGGGAAAGTTGTCCAATAATTTAAAAATTTTTATTGGTCAAATGGTATTTTACTCATGACTTTGTTGAAAGACAAATTAAAGTCTATTTTTGCTTCTGTCCATCAAGTGCAAATAAATTAGGTAGCCAAAAAAATTCTTTGGGGTATAGAAAGAGGAGGGTCCAAAAAAAAAAAGAATTATTTTTCCAATATAATGAAGAAGGGTATATCTGATATGAATTTAATAAAACTAACAAACTCTGAATTAAAAAATGTAGAATATTTTGCTCATTATTTTCCTGATTTTGTTTACATTTCAAAACCAACAATGGAATAATCTAGAATAATCTTTTTGGCAAGAATTAAAAGGAATTTTCTAATAGAGGAGAGTTGTTATATTTGAAGTGAGTGAAGCTAAAACAATATTGTTTCTTATTTTAGCTGAAATCATTACAAAGAGATTCATTGCTTCTTTTGAATTTAAGCAATGATCTGTACTGTAACCTGAAAAGAACTAGTTTGAAATTAAATTTTATGCTGCTGCTCAGATTACATCCTCAAATATACTTTTTTTTTGCTGAGGAAGATTCACTCTAAACTAACATCTGTGCCAGGCTTCCTCTATTTTGTATGTGGCTCGCCACCACAGCATGGCTGCCGCCGAGTGACATAGGTCCATGCCCAGGAACCAAACCTGGGCCACCAAAGCGGAACACGCCAAACTTAATCACTAGGCCATGGGGCCAGCCCCCGTGTTTTTAAGATTTTAATTTATCTATCTCTTAGAACAGCAGAAAAGAGATTTTAAGTTAAACACAAATTATTTTAAGATTTTAAAAGTCATAAACATAAACAGATTGACATTTAAATTCTGTTTGAGCCTCTTCTTTGTGTCAGTTGAGGCAAATTAGTTAAACTGTGCATTTGTTTCTTCATCTTTGAAATGGAGAAAGTATCCATCTCACAGGACACTTGCAATGATTAAATGAAATTCTTTCTACGTAAAAGGCCTAATTTGGTATCTGAGACATCCATAAATAGTAGGAGTATATAAAAAGTATAAAACACCCCAAATTACACAGATAATTCAGATGCACAATTTACAGCTGCAAGGGAAAAGAGAAGCAGCAATATCTGCAATAGCATAGGATTCTTCCTCATCCTCCTCCCTCTTCCTCTTTCCCTCCTCCTCCTCTCCTCCTCTCTCTTATCCCCTCCTCTCTCCTTCTCCTTGTCCATCTCTTCCTCCTCCCCTCCTTGTCTCCCTTCTCCTCCTCCACCCTCCTCTTACCCATATTCCTATCATTCCCCTCCCTCTCCTCCTCTTCCTCCTCCTTCATTTCCTTCTCCCCTCCTCTTCTTTTCCTTCTTCCTCCTCCACATCCTCCTCTTCATCTTCTTCTTTGTCTTCCTCTTTGTCTTCTTCTCCTGTTCCTCCTCCTTTGCCTCATCCCTCTCTTCCTCCTCATCCTCCCTTCAGATGCTCAATCTCATCAAGCACACTGCTAAGTGCATTCATCTTATGTAATTTGAACCTCAGGGCAACCCTATGAAATAGCTATTACTATGGCAATCTTTTGTACTGTAAAAAGTACCCTAAAAAATTGGAATGTGAGTGGCCAAATCCTCTTGGTTAGTTAAGAGTAGATTTGGACTTTTTTTTCTCTTTAAATTTCTCAGTCCATATAAACAACCTTCATTCTAGGTAAAAACATATTTATCTTCTCTGGATTTTTTCCTTTCAACGTTGTTCTAGCAATTATTTAAATCATGTTTGTTGCATTTTTTTTTTTGATGATAAAGCTATATGTAGTCATTGCAAAAAATCAGAAAATATAGGAAAGCAAAATGATAATATGACAACAACCAGGAACAACTAATGTGTATTTACTCTCTTTGACTTTGTATGTATAGGTGAAGGCTAAGAAGAAAATGAATAGTCTATCTTCAAAAAAGAAAGTACCAACATTGTCCACTTACTGTGTATGTGGTCAATCCCTACTAATTCTTTAATTTTTTTATTCAACACATAAGTGTACCTGCTCTGTACTTTGCACTGGCCTAGTCACTGAGGATAGAACAATGAAAAAGATAGCATGGTTTTCCCATCTAAAGAGTCTACAGTCTAGTTGCAATTGCTGAGGAAAAGAAATTTCAAGGTAAAGTTTTCTCAGACTTATTCTAGAAAGATTTGAATCAAGACATATAAATTAAGATATGGAGAAAAATATTTGTAAAATATTGTGTATTGACTCTCTGTCTATGTGGAGTTGTGAGAGATGCTTAAGATGGGAGAATGTGGCACTACCATGCCCCACTAGGAGTCAAATTTTTTTGGAAGAGAAAACACCACAGGGCCGGCCCCATGGCTTAGCTGTTAAGTGTGCGCGCTTCGCTGCTGGCAGCCCGGGTTCGGACCCCGGGCGCGCACCGACACACCGCTTCTCCGGCCATGCTGAGGCCGCGTCCCACGTACAACAACTAGAAGGATGTGCAGCTATGACATACAACTATCTACTGGGGCTTTGGGGGGGAAAAAAATAAATAAATTAAAAAAAAATAAAAAGAAAACACCAGAAACAGGTCATACTCATCACAAGTAATAATCAAACATGAAAGATCAAAATAACTGACCAATAACTCCATATTTATAAGGCTTTGCCTTATAAAAGGCAAAGTCATAATTTCCAAGATTTTTTTATTTTTTAATGTCTATTTGACCTTCTATTATATATGTGTTTTATTATATGTGTGCTTGTGTGTAATGAATCTCAAAAAATTTTTGTTGATGTGGGTAGAGTAGAAATTACATATACTTAAAACCACGCAATGTCTTTTTGATTCATTTTTCCATAAAATACAGACAAATCTTTGATTCATTACTGGTATTTAAAGGTAGAGCACACCATAATTTCCTCCCTTAAATTGGCTTAATTGATTTCTTGATATTTGATTAAAAAATAAGAAATGAACCGTATATTAATATTGTGATTTTTTTACATAGGTAGAGCTTGTAAAACAATTTTGAAAGTAGTGAGTTTAAATTTGGGTCAGTTAAAAATTTTTCACCATAGCCTACATCTGCAAAACTTCAAATAAAAGAGAAAATACACTTAACCTAAACATGTGGATTATAAATAAACTAATGGCTAAAGCACATATTTTGCTTCTGAATTACATATTTGTCTGTTCTGATAGAATAGAAGGACTTCTTCCAACCCTTCTCTTCATTTTCTGTTTTGTAGTCACAAAACAGTCTCTCTTATTTTAAAGCCTCAAGCTCCTGTCATCAGTAATGAAACTGCAATCAGAAGTAAAAACATAAGCATGGAATTATCTTTCCATTTCTACCTTATGTCCGATCTCATCAAAAATTAAATAATCTAAGGCTTTCAGAGTGTGTGCAATGGTATACTAGAAGAACGTGTTACAGCCCACTTTCCCTAATTCTAATCTTGGCACTGTTACTACTAACAAGACATCCAGGGTCGTTGAACATTTTGAACAATGCACCTTGAAGCCTCAGTAAGTCCGCAAAGTCTCAAAGGTTGTACCATGTAAAAGTCAAGTAATTAAACACTGATTACTTACTGTTTAAAAAAAAAAAAAGATAGCTGGGAAAATTTGGATTCAGAAGGTCCAACTTCACAGGGAAGATTTCAGTGAAAATCAAACCTTTAACTATATTGTACTTGACTTGATTTGAAAGGAAAGGATAAGAAAAAGAGATTATAAAAGCTATTCAGTACTGTCTTTCTGCAGCAGAGCTTTGGGAGGTGCCAAACAGCCACTGGTAATTCATTCCCTCGTCTTTTCCCCAAACAGCATTTAGATGCCCCTTCAAGATTTGGCTGCAACTCTTTGGTTTCATTATTCTTTCAAAATACAAAGGCTCCTCCCTTCTGCACTCTTGGCTCCAGTTGAAATGTTTTAGCTCCCTAGAAACAGCTAATTTCCAGCAAAGTTTGCAAACATAGCAAAGTCCATTTCACCCGATGCTGTTTTATTTCTTTCACACACAAAAGAAGCAACCTTTTATCAGAGTTCTGCATTTGACCTATCTTAAACTTCACAATCTTTCCAGTCAGGGTAATGAGAATTTAGAATATACTGAAGTGCTCTTCCTTCCACTGCATCCCAACTCCCCAGTTTATGCCAGTGACTAGCATGAAAAAAAATTCCGTAGATGACTCAAGTGTTAAAATTCTTTTTTTTTTTTTTTTTTTGGTGAGGAAGATCAGTCCTGAGCTAACATTCATGCTAATCCTCCTCTTTTTGCTGAGGAAGACCGGCTCCGAGCTAACATCTATTGCCCATCCTCCTCCTTTTTCTCCCCAAAGCCCCAGTAGATAGTTGTATGTCATAGCTGCACATCCTTCTAGTTGCTGTATGTGGGACGCGGCCTCAGCATGGCCGGAGAAGTGGTGCGTAGGTGCGCGCCCGGGATCCGAACCTGGGCTGCCAGTAGCGGAGCGCGCGCGCGCTTAACCGCTAAGCCACGGGGCCGGCCCAGTGCTAAAATTCTTTTTCTTGCTGAAAGTCATCTTAATATTTAGCCCTCTCACCCCCTTTTCCTGTTATAGGAGAGCATTTATTTCCATTACATGGATGAGATTAAGGATTTTCTGATAGAAATAATTATACTACTTGTTATAACTTAATTTGTTTCTGTGAAATATCACCAACTGTCTGTTCATAAGAACATATAAGATTATTTATTATCTTATTGAGCTAGAATTACCTGTGCCAAGTTTATAAAATATTTTCTACTTTTATTAACACTGAGAATCTGTTTGGCTTGTTAATGTCTACTGGAATTCAAACATTAATATGTGAGCCTTTTCATACTTACTATGGCATCAACATTTCAGTAGGTTAGAAACTATTGCAGAAACTTTCTGTATCAAAGACTAAGGAACAAAGGAGAGTTTCAAATCATATATGAACTACTTGATCATTAAACATCTTTGAAGATGCTATTGGTGAAATCTCTTGTAATTGGAAAAAAAATTTGATACCTAAATAGGCAATATTAAAATGTGAAGCATTTCTTCTCAGACACCTCCCTTGATGGTGCTATTTTGTTGGTTTTATTTTTATATGAGAAACCTTGAGAATAGCAGTGGAGTCAAAGATGATTTTCATAGATCTTGGCAGCCAAACTGAATTTTTTATAATAAAAATAAGATCATAAATATGTAACTATAAAATAATATTTTAAAATGCTGGTAGTTTTAATGTTGAAAATATTTTAAATACTGTATAGTATAACCATGAGCATAAATTCAAAGTCCACCCAGTATTTCCTTTTTCTTCTCTTGTGATAAGCTTTTTTCATCCAGGCGGAGAAACTACTCTTCAATGGTGAACTCCCATGGAAAGACAAGTGGTTTTCCAGAAACATTTGCATAGTGAGAAGAAAAATATGTTCTTTTGTAAAAGAAAAGATGGCGTAAAAGGAGTATTAAAATGATTTTCAAAAAATACCAATGGAAACATGCTGTGTACCAACAGGCTTTTAACTCAGATTCTTGTCTTTGAAGCATTTAGATCTAACTTCTAAACATTTCCAGAGATTGTGGATTTCAGCATTATCATGGGTGCTAGATGCAAAAGGAGAGGAAAATGTTGCTTTTGTGATGCACAAATGTGGAAAAGTGAAAGTAGTGTCCCTTATGAAGAAACACAACCCTTGGATTTCACCAGGAAAAACACTATGGTTGCAGATAGATTCATATTAGAGAGAATTCTATTGGAAAGCCTTTGCCTGAATGACCTTCAGAAAAACACTAAGGCAAGCAGTGTGGGTGGTATCTTGGCTACTTCTCTGGCAGAAAGAAAGGAACAGGAACTGGGAGTCAAAAATACTTCATTTGTTATAGGACCCTAGTTTTATCTCCATTCTGACAGCATCTCCTTCTACTTGTTAAAATAAAAATAGCAATCTCAAATTTTAATATAGTTCAAAGGGACTGTGTCAAAATGAGGCTTGGCTCATTTCCTTGGCTTATGTTCTCTTTCTGCTTTTGATCCATCAATGAAAGCACAAAATCTCTTAATTATTTTATTCTTAAAGTTAGCATTAGCTAACTTGATAACAAGACCCAGTACTCTATAAGAGATGTGTATTCTGAAAGAACTTTTTCAATGTAAATGCCGAAAACAATAGTCTACTAGTTACTCAAATTTCTTTTAGAAAGCATGCTTGCTGATAATTTCAGACTTGGAAACTTTTTAAAGATTAATCGATAGCTAGAAAAACTCAAATGCAAGTGACTTTGTTTTGGTAAATCAAAATTGCATTTTGCCAAGTCTGTTCTTTGAATATGTACAACTGTGTAGTAGATAATCATTGACTTGAGATTCATTTATTCTCTCATCATCAAAATCTTTGTAAAATGTGATTCATATCTAATGACAACACTAATTTTTTCAATTGAAAATCTTTACTTTCCTTTAATTTTTTTTAATGTAACAGTAGCTAATAACAAATCTTTAATAGATTTAAATACAAATGTTCAAGTTACTGTGTAATCCAAGAATTTGGGGAGCAGGATTAAATTTCTTAAAAGGTTTCTTATATAGAGACAAAGATATCAAACTCATGGTGATATTGAAATTGTATGTGCCATATTGGATCATAGAGAAATTATTTTGGGTGAAAGAAACAGAAAATCTGTGCAGTAGTGGCTGAAATAGAGGTTTTTTTTTCCTTTCGTGTCAAGAGTCTCAAAATTGCTAGCATTGATGGAGTAGCTAAATGATGTTAAGACCAGCATTAGACTTTCTGTCATGGTTCTTAGAAGCTCCAGTTTAGACATGAAATCTCCATTCAAGGCTGGAATAATAGGTGAGTGAGTAGGAGATGAAGGACTACCTATAGCCGTCTGTCATTTTTAGCAGGAAGGCACGTGTTTTCTCAGACATATCCCCGCAGACGTCTGTTTATATCTCATTATCCAGACTCTGTTGTATGGTCATCACTCTCTGTTGAGGAGGCTGGAGGAGAAGGTGTTGGTTGTGTTTGGTTCCTTCAGCCTCTAAAGGGAAGGCAACAAAGAGAGGAAAAGTTGGAAATGGGTGTTGAGTTAGCTTCACATAATGCTTACCCCATTAATTTTATTCCTTCCCCTTTTAAAAAAAGTATAAAATAATAAAATAATTGCCAAAAATTGGCAAGTGAAATATTAAAAATAACTCACATTTCAATATCTTAGCAGAGCAATTATCATTTTATTTATCTCGTTCTGTTTCTATATTGACGTGTTTGTAAATCTGGTTATAATCATACTACGCTGCAATGTGATAGTCTCCTTTCTCTTACAATGTATCATACGGCTTTTCAACACTTGTAAAAGGTCTTTTTAACCAATATTATGGTTATGCAGGAGGTAGATTTATCCTTGTTTTCCTAGTAACCCCACATTGCCAATGCATTGTATCTTTACATTTCCTTATTTTCAGGTTGCTATTGTTAACAAAATTTCAATTTAAAGTATAGTAGAGACTTGCCAAGGATTATTTTGTTGAAGTCACGGAGCAAATACAGTACAGAGCCAGGGAAGGTGTAGTTAAAACTGACACAGGATGCACCTCATTTAAATACTGGGAAGGATTTCTGCAAAATAAGGGTTGTAAAAAATTGAATATATTATCAGGGAAGGTAGAAATGTCATCTTTACAGTGTTCTCTAGAAAAGAGTGGTATTAGATGATTACGTTTCTGTTCAGACTAAAGTTAGAAGAAAAAACTGTATGGCCTCTCAAAGTTCTTTTAAAGCCTGTGGATCTATGGTCATGTTTCATTTATAAATGACTCTTGTTCGTAAGCTATGATTACCTTCTAAAGAAAGTGATCCTTTATATCTGAGGGTCCTTGGAAGTTGCTAATATTATGATTTAACACGAATTTTATGTAAAAATAATTGTGTTTTTTTGATGACTGCTTTGAGCTTTAAATTATGAAAGAAAATAAACTATCATGTATGTCTAAGCTTATAAAGCATTCATAAAAGGAAGAGGAATAAAAAATTATTAAAGAATACGTATTGAAATTAAACACAGTTCTTCCAAAATTACACACCAAAGGATTTCCCTAACTTGCGAGTTACCAAAGAGATGTCTTGAATAGAATGTAACAACTTGATAGTATTTAAAATAATTCCTACTTTAAATAATAGGCTAGATGAAACTGTCAAATGGCATTGTATACTAGCCAGTGGGAAGGTTTTCTATAATTCAGCTCTAAGATTAGATATAAATGGAGCTATTACCATGGTAACTATTTTTGAGGCTAATAAAAGTGTAATAAATATGGACTAAAAAATATCTACAAAACCCCCACCCAGACAGTAAATTTTCCCTTCTTAGTAAGAAAGTCGTTGAAAAAAGTAAAAATCCTCAGACATATAGATTCCTTTGTTGTGTGGAGCATGCTTGTTTTCAGCTGGTTTCCTCTTTTTTGTGAAATGTAAAGCTTCCCTTCAGGGTAAAAATCAGATTTATCCTGATGCATAAAGGGAGGAAAGCGTTTAGTGAAAGTAAAATTTGTGGAATGCACACATTTTTAAAATATAGTTTGGTTCCTAACCTAAGTGTAAATCACAGTTTATAAACAAGTTCTATTATTCCCTCCTTTCCTTTAAAGCTGACGAGACTATAACGCAGTATTGGCAATTTATAACTGCCAGCAAAAAAATCTTTTGTAGTTTTTTTTTGGAAAGCATTTCTGAAAATTATTTTATATCTTTTTTACTTTTGGAGGTAAATTATATTTTTTTTATGATGCCATTTACAAATTAGCATTAATTTTCAAATATAGTTGTAAAAGGAGTATAGATGAGAGTTTGCAATGGAAGGCAATTTTACAAGTAGTTTGCAAAAAAAATTTGAACCTCAATCCGCTGGATTAATACCTCATATCTCTTCAGAAATACTACTAATCAAATATTGTTTCACAAAATGGAATGTAATATTCTGATCGAGGCAAGAGGAACAAAGGCTGAATATAAGATAATTCATTTCTGATTCATTAATAGACCACTTCTAAAATATTAAGTGAATAGTTCACTGAGCAGTGGTAGTTTCCATCCTTCAGTACTGCTGGTGTATTGGCAGGGTCACAGACATTAACACCCAGTCTTTCAGACATTTTCATCAGCATCCCAGTATTTCTCTACGTTGCTGCACAAGTTTCCCAGCACTAAGTAGGTGGTACTTGACCACGCTATTTAAGGCAATATGCACTATAATTCAGATTAAAACACATCCACTGTACTGGCTCTTGTGGAGTATGAATAATCATTGGGTTACCCAAGCACAATGGGCAGAAAAAACTCAATGAAATCGACAGCACAACTTCAAGCCGTGTAACATTGGTAAAAACCACCTGAAAATGAGATCAGTGAGGTCAATCTGATGTACAAGAAACAAAGTATGGGATCATTCATCTTTAATCAAAAATAATGAAACAAAGGACCTGTATCATGGGAGAAGCTATGTAAAAACATAATTATAGAAAGGAAGAAGACCTCAGACTGTGTGCCTTGTTTTAATACTACTTGCAAAAAAATGCTAGACTGTCATCAGTGGCATCACATTCATTCACAGATATTTATTAAGCACCTAATATTCCAGGTACTGTGCATTGGTGATGCTGTGGGGAGTAACATAGAGTTCCTGACCTCACATGGTGTTCAATCTTCTGAAAGGAGATATAGTTAAGTGAAAATTCATTATGTACCTCATACGCTAGGAACTGAATGAGGAAATTATTATTTGCTATTTCATTTAATTATAACGACCTTACGAGATTGTCTTAGTCCGTTCAGGCTGCTATAACAAAGTGCCACAGACTGGGTGTCTTACAAACAACAGAAATTTATTTCTCACAGTTCTGGAAGCTGGACGTCCGAGATCAGGGAGCCAGCGTGGTCAAGCTCTGGTGAAGGCCTTCTTTTGATTGCAGACAGCCAATTTCTCCTTGAATCCTCATGTGGCTGAAAGCAAAGAGCAGCGAGCTCTCCTTTAACTCTTATAAGGGCACTAATCCCGTTCATGCGAGTTCCACTCGCATGATCTCATCTAAACCGAATGACTTCTCAAAGGCTCCACCTCCTAATATCATCCCATTGTTGGGTAGAATTTCAACATATGAATTGGCCGGGGGTGGGGGGTAGGGAGGGTGGGGGGGAGTGAGGGTGGCGTGGGGACCACAAACATTCAGTCCATTACAAATGGGTAAAATGAGACTTAGAATGAGCCACTTAGTCAAAAATCTGTGTAAAATAATTAGAATCTGATCTTAATTTTACATAACTCTATAGATTATGCCATCTTTCTGTCTGTTATCTACCATAGATAGATATAAAGAAAAATCACTGTGTGATTAATAATTGCTACATTAACAGCTTGAAGTATAAGTTGTTATGCTTCAGATATACAAGATTAATTTAGGAAAGAACTCCTAAGTGGGTTGGAAAAGTCAAAAAGCTTTTCATAGAGAGACAATTGGAAAATTCTTCTTATTGTCACCTCCTAGAACTTCCTCGTAACTTATACTATCTTCACAATAATTTTGAAATCAAAAGCACATGATAGACTCAATATTTCCATTGTTATTTAGATGCTCAAACAAAATCAAAACTGCTGATCCCAGTGTCACATACGGAGCTTTGTCAGTTTAAGACCATAATAGCTATTATTTCTATGCACTTACTGTGGCAGGCACTAGCCTAACTACGTGGCATTCAGTCCTTCTAGCAACCCAATAAGGCCTGTGTTATTAACCCTTTTTCATGTATGAGAAAACTTAAGCTCAAATGAATAAGGTAACTTGTTTAAGGTCACACAGTAAGCACAGGGGTTGGGGTACCAACGTAGATCTGTGTACCCATACTTTAGCATCCCATGCTTTCATACCCCATTATACTGCCTCACAATCAAAATAGTTAAGCAATTTCATCTATGACATGGATGAGAGCTAAAAATATTTTTGACTAAAGTTACAAAGTTGCTGGTGTTGGGTAGATGCAGCCTTGGTGTCCTTTCTATGTTAGATTTTCTTTCCCCTGAGGCATGAAAAAGCCTTCTCCCACTGGACACACAAACTAGCTTTTTCTTTCACGCGGTGGAGACTAATAGTTATCCCCACGCCCTCACTCCCCTGGCCCACAGCTACTAGTCACTGGGATAAATTGGGGAGTGAGGGTGGGGCAGAAGGAAGAACAACTTAAATGTATTCTAAATTCTAATTATCTTGATTGGAAAGATTCTAGAGCTGCAAATAGGTCAAATCTCTACTCCTCTTCTGCTATGGGAAAAAAAAAAATCACAAATTTTAAATAGTTGCATAGGCCAGAATAAGGATTACCCTTTCTGATAGCCTTTGAAATTAGATGTGAGCTTGTGTTTAAGTTCTGCCATAGGATCATTGTATACGTAATGTATGCCCCTTTTGGGTCTTGCCCTCAAGTCATTCAGTGTTGAATGACTGAATGAATGTGTGAACAGATTTTATTGAGAACCTACTAGGTGTTGTTCACCTTGCTAGGTGCTGCAATTACAAAGTGAACAAGATAGGGTCTACCTCTTCAAAACACCTATGTTCTAGATTGGAAGAGAGATATTATTCACTCAACTTATATACAATATGAAAAATGCTGCTAGAGATGTATAGTGGGAACATGCAGAAGAAATAACCTAAAATGGAAGCATCAAGGAAGGCAATGATATCCCACTAAGGAAGACAGTGATCTCAATCTTGGGACCTTGAAGACAAGTAGAAGTTATCCCCAAGGAATGAATGGGGGAGGGGGCCATAAGTCCAGGCAGAAGAAATGGGTTCGAGTGAGAAGAGTATGTTGGAAAAACTTTAAAAAGTTTAGTATCCACTAAAGCACAGAGTATAAAATAAAAGTGATGAGAGAAGAGATGGAGTTAGATAGCAAGTAAAATTGGGAGCTCAAAAGACAGACTGCTTGAATTTGAAGCTTCGCTGTGTCATTTATTCATTATTGCACTGAGGCAAGTTATTTAATCTCTCTGTGCTTCAGTTTACTTATCCGTGAAATGGAGAAATGGTAGCTCACTTAGTGTTTTGAGCATTCAATGAGCTATGAGTTTAAAGAATTTAGCACAAAGTCTGAAAGACAATAAGTCCTCAATAAATGCTGGTTGTTGTTGTTGTTCGACTTGTGAAATAAGCAGGGAAGAGATCATTATGACTCTTGCCGGGCATGTCAGGGAACTAGACACCCCATCCACTCCCAACAACCTTTGAGACATTATGCATTGCTGTTTTAATCATTTTATGATTTTTATCATTACTATTATAAATAAAGACTTTTCCTGTTTCCCAGAATCACGTCCACGATATTGAATAGAAAAATTGATGTGCTGGCCTCCTGTTAGTCCAAGGAGAAATATGGGTGGAGGCAGTGCCAGGGAGTTGTGCACTATGTTGATTAAAGCACTTGCTGAGGCACGATTCAGTTTATCTACAGAAAAATATTTTAGGAGTATGTCTGTGATAAAACATACAACAAAACTCTGTAAATCACAGGCAATTAGAACAATATGAATAATGAATATAATCATAAGTAAATATATTCTATTCTTATATTTGAACATAAAGTTTTATTGGGATATATATATATTTTTTAAAAGTTATTTATTTATTTATTTAGCGTGTGTGTGTGTGTGCATGTGTGTGTAGAAGATCAGCCCTGAGCTAACATCTGCCAATCTTCCTCTTTTTGCTGAGGAAGACTGGCCCTGGGCTAACATCTGTGCCCATCTTCCTCTACTTTATATGGGACGCCACCACAACATGGCCTGACAAGCGAAGCGGCGCAGTGGTGTGCACCCGGGATCCGAACCCGGGCCGCCGGCAGCGGAGCGCACACACTTAACCGCTAAGCCACGGGGCCGGCCCCCTGGGATATATATTTTAAATGGTTACCTGATGGTTGTTAAAATGAAGTTCTGGAACACTGTTACAATGTATCTCCCTCACCTCCCCACCTACTAGCCTTTACCTGTATTAGGAAAGAGACAATCAAAGTTTCAATGCATTTGGGAGCCTGAATCATTGGAATAATTACCTTAATTCTCCAGTAAAAGAAAGCTGTCTTAAAAGGGATCTTCTTTGATTGACAAGTGTCTGCATTTTTTTTTAAAAAAGATAGACAAAAGAGGTATTTAGTGTAATTATTAACTTTCACTGCATGACACAATATGGGGTGTTAAGGGCTCAAATCCTGGAGACGTAGGATATCTTATTGCAAACTCTTTTCTGGTCACTTAGGAGGCAGTCCTCACTATTAATTAAATGTCAATTGTGCAAGTAATCAGCAGTGAAATTGAGCATCTATTTCTAAGGTGGTGAGAAGGTTATTTTTAAGCTTCATTAAATCCTTTGTGCTTTCTCTTGTTCATTTGTTGCATTGTCTGCTTTTGGCACAAAAGTGTCAACAGGTGTAACAAAGTTTAAACGGATGCGTGATGCCAATTGCTTCTCTAGCTCTGGCATGAGAAAGGACCTCCTGTAAGAAGAGCTGCCTCGTGAAGCATTTTGTTAGCTGTCATTGGCTGGAACTCATGTCACAGCACAAGAGGCCAGCCAACTTATGAGTAGGCAACCTGCCATCTAAACAGATGGGCATGGGTTTGGCCGCCAAGAGGCCAAATATATACAGCGAATATAGGTATCAAGCCTTCATGTCCAACTGAGATTGCTGAGATGTCTCTTTGTCCTGATATCACACAGGCTGCTGTGATGGGTTTGATCAGTTTTTTAAGGCATAAGTGACATTAAATATTTATTATGATAAACATTTCAGTACTTTTGATTTCATTGATTATTAAAAACTTATTAAGAAAAGTGGAAAATTAAGCTGGGAAAAGAAGCACGTTAAAAGAAAAATTAAATCTATAAAAAATTGGGTCATATACTGATATGTTACATGTTCGCATGCTGAAACTAGAACTTTTATGACATCTTTATATTGCCTCCTTAGAGCACAACGATTCTGAGAGCAAGGAGAACTGTGAGGGTGTGTTTGTGACAAAGCATACAACAAAACTCAATAAATTACAGGCAATTAAAACAATACCAATAATGCTTATTACTCTCTAGATAAAAACTCTGCAAGGGAAGGGGGCTTGTACTTACTCTCAGGTAATGCTTGAGAATGCTTAAATGCTTGTGGAATGAATGTATAGTTAATACAATTCTCTAGTTACTATGTAACATTTGTTTGTCACATTTTAAATAAGTTCAATGTAATATATAATCCTGAAAACATTAGACAAGAGTGAACTTAATTGAATCTCTGATGATGCAGAGGGTGCTTAAAAAACTCACAGTCTAAATGTTTGGATATTTGAATGAAACCTGTGCTGCTTAAAATTTACATTTGGAAATTTTGTGTCAAAGATATCAGGTTGACCTCACGTCTATATTAAATATACGCAGACAGATTGATACAGAAATAATTACGTCCACAAGTTAGTATACACACATATATTTCTCAGCTCTGTCCTCTGAGATGTACTCAAAGAAGTGACACCTACTAGTAATAAGCACACCTAATGCCTAGATCTTGGTTTCTAAATACCATTCCCCAATACAAGGAGGCAGTATTCCTTGGAGAAATGACTGATTTTAAGACTGGGGGAGGAAATAAATTTAAACCTGGAGTAGCACGGAAGTGTTTAAGGAAAAAAAAGGATGAAGTCACGTCAAAAATGACATGAGAGCCAACCTAAAAGAGACCCAAATGGCCAAAGCTGCAACATTTTGAACAATAAAATGAATAATGATAGTATTGGATTATAAGACAAGAACAAAAGTAAATATTCATAGATCCATACTGATATAAACAAATGATTAATAGAGAAATAAATGATGGAGAAGGACTACATCTTCCTCACAGGATTCTAAGTAATAAGTGTACAAGGAATGAGGGAAATAGAAAATCATGATTAGAATACCAGTAGTAATTGCAGCAGGTAAACCTACTGATGAATGCTAAAGTTAATGGGTAAAACTGTAAAGAGAAACAGGATGTTTGCATATCCTCAAAGTATCCCCCCCCCGCAAATATCTATTATTACAAACTGTTTGATGTTCCTTCCTCCAGCAGAGGGAAGGGGGTGCTGAATTCCCCATCCCAGGAGAATAAGCTGGACTTCGTAACTTGCTTCCAAAGAACAGAGTATAGAAAGGGAAAAATAATGGAGAAACCTGGTAGACACCACCTTAGCCAAGTGATAAAGATGAATATCACCAGGAATAAGTCATGTTGACACCTATATCCTGATACAGTGTGATGCAAGGGCACTTCACGTCTGTGATGTTTTCCTTCAAATTCATAAACTCGGTTTAATCATATGAAGACATCAGACAAACCCACATAGAAGGACATTCTACAAAATACCTGACCAGCACTCTTTAGATGTGTCGAGGTAACCAAAAACTACAAAAGACTGAGAATGGTCACTGATCTGGGGCACCTTAGGAGACACGGTAACTAAATCCAGAATGGCATTCTGGATTGGATCCATGAACAGACCAAAAGGACGTTAGTAGAAAACCTGATGAAGTCTGAATAAAGTCTCTGGTTCTGTTAACAGTATCACACTACTATTAAATCCTTGGCTTTGAAAAATGTTCATGGTTATGTAAGATGCTAACATTAGAGGAAGCTGAGTAAAGAGTGTTCAGGAACTTTCTTTACTATCTTTGCAGCTTTCTGTAAATCTAAATTTATTTTAAAATTTCAAGGTAAAAAAATTGGATTTTTAAAAACTAATATCAATTTACTCACTCACTTTTGACTTGGATTTAGAAGAAGAGAGTAGAACGTAAATACAATTTGTTTGTATGATTTGTTGTTTTGAAACAAGAATTCTCTGTCCTGTTATTAGTATTATGGAATAAATTTCAAGTACCTTGCTAAAAACTTTGTTCTTGAATTCAAGTATTTATCAAAAGACATTATAGTTAGGATTATCATATTTAGACCAAGCTGTAATAATAAAAATATGGTTACTATACATTTTTTCATTCTTCAAGAATAATCAACTTTGCAGACTTCAGTTTTACCCACAAACTGTTACAGATGGCTATGTAAGGATCACTGTTTTCTTCTCTGAATATAAATCACACAGAAATATGAAATAAATATCGAAAACTAAATCAGTCTTGAAAAGTCCCTCCAAAATTAACCACAAATATAATCTACTTAAAGTGGAATTTCTTTTTATGGCTAATGAAAACTACTTGGCCTAAAAAAATCATTTAAAATAGCATGTAGAATCCTAAAATCCTCTCCAGTTCCCATCTGTGAGCCTACCTGGAATAGAGCATCTGAAGAATAATGCACTGCTGTAGATCACTTAAGAACTCACAAACCTCTAAACAAACCACTTCAGAAAACTCACGTTTCTTACATTTGTTTAGAAGTGAAAAATTCTATTGGGTTTCTCGAATAGTGGGGGTTTGGCAATGATACGTAAAAAAGTCTGGGTGTGGTCTCAGTTCAAGTTGCTCTATTTCTAAGCTTCTTGAAAATTATAGGAAATGCTTAACAAAATTCCCAAATTCAAACTGCAACCAGAAAGAACAAAAACATGAAAATATTTGCTATAGTTTTTTAAACTAAGTTTTCTCCATTTCACTACATTTCACCAAATTGAAAATTTGGGGCAAGGGGGAGATTCAGTTTACATGTTTGAATTCCGGAAAATGGGTTGATTGAGGGAAGAAGATCTAGAAGGAGGAAATTTCAGTGGTCTGAATTCAAATTTCTTAGCCTAATATTCGAGGTCTTTCTTATCTGACCCAAGTTTATTTTTTAAGTCATTCAGGTCAGGAAGTATTTGGTTGCAATAGGACTGCTCAAACTAGCTCAAATAAACAAAAAAACAAGGTTTTTTTTGAGGGGTGAATTCATTTTAAGAAAATAAGGACCCACATGTGGGAAATACAAGCAGGACTGGAAAATAATGGTTTAATAATAATAATAGTTGACATTGCTTACCATGTGCCTGGCACTGTTCTGAGAACTTTCCGTGTATTATCTCATTTAATGCTTACAACAGCACAAAGGTAATCACTGTTTTTACTTCATCCTACTTTACAGGAAGGTTTGGTAACTTTCCCAATACCAACATGTATGTTAGAGAAAGTGCTGGAACTGACTCCCAGTGGTCTAGGCCCAGAGGCCACACATTTAGACATTCCACCATGTAGTTCTCGTACGTTTGGCACCGTTTCCCCCTTCGTTCGGGTCTCTTCTGCTTCCCCATAATAACACAGTTTGTGTGTGTCTTCTGTTACCACAGCACTTACTTTGCATCCACAATCTTGCTCTTTTGCTTCCTAGAGCTGAATGACTCAGGTTCACAACGTTCCTGTTCCAAATTTCTGGAAAAGATAATCTGGCTCATCTAGCCTGTTGTCAAGCATTGAGCCCTGAGACAATCGGGTGAGGGTGGGAGAGGAAAGGGGGGAGAAGGGCAGGTTGGGTCACCTTATGCAAACATGCTAGACCTATCCCTTTAGATTCTAGATTCTTAGACAGGGTGCAAAGATTCAGGTGCAATGGCTGGCATCTTCCTCCACCTATCTTATTTTTATACCTGTTCAAATCCTTTGCAGTAGTCAGCCAGATGCCTTCATTAGTCCCTGAACACACTGAGTACATTCCTACATCAGTGCTTTTGCTCACGCTAGTTTTCTGGCCTGGAATTTAATCTGTCCTTATGACTCAACCCTTCTGATTATTGTCAGTGCTTCAAGGCTCACACCGTGTCAGACTTCCCGCCTCTGAACTCCCTCAGAGCTTGTCTTATCACACTCTTGGTGCTTTATCATATTCTCTCTTGCATTGTTATTTATATTTTATTAGTATGTCTTTTCTCCTCAACTACGCCAATTAATCAAGACATAAGTTTCTTGAGATCACAATCTATGTATTTAAAATTGTATTCCAATCACAACTGTAGCAGTGTTGTACATGGATGGATGTACCTATTGATTGATTGAAGGAAAGAAAGAAAAAAGGCCCAAAAAGCACAATTGGAACAGAAAGTGGAGGCTGTTGGACTGAGGGTAATATGGAGATTTAAAAGTTGACTTTTCATTTCATTTTTCCTCATTTTTTCAGTCGTTTATAGGAGAGAGAACAGAATTTAAATTCCTGGTGAATAAAGGCTTTTCCCTTCTTTCCTCAAGCTTCACCTATTTCCAAGTAAATGTTGGTTATTGATTAATATTTCAATGTCTGACTAATTTATGAATAAGTTTAGCATTAAGTTCTTTTAAATATTCTAATGGCAATTACAAACCTAGTAAAATTTTAATTTTTAATTTAAGATTATAATGTAAAACACAAAATATATCAATTATACATTTTAAACCGAAATTATGGTCTAATCTGTGACTCTATTAGGCCAAATCTTCTTAAAAATTATTAACGCTTAAAATGTCATATTTACTTCATTATTTCCATTTCTGTTTGATATAATTCATTATTTCAATGGGTTAGAATACATTTATTGACCATTTTAAAAAAGCCATTTCAAATAATTGGGCTTGTTTCTCTAACTCAGTTTCTGGAAATTATTCTCTATTGGTGACTGTTGTCTGTCCCACCTGAGAACTGGTCAAGACTAGAGATGTGGAGCTGCAGACCTCCGTAATTTTCCTCATGATCCTGTTGATTAAGTTCAAGCTGTTCTAATTGTCGCTTAGGTTTAGTTTTGTGTTATATTTGGAGTAGCCCTAGAGATTTTAGGCAAAATACAGTTTTCTGGGTTACAACCATTCTGTTTTTCAATAAAGATTTATTGAGTGCCTGCTCTGTGTCATCATTCCAGGTTGGCTCAGAAAAAAATTGTCACATAAGTGATACTTGACATTGCCAATCTTTCCCCCTCTCTCTTTGTTATGAATCCATTCCTCAGGTCTCCAATGCTGAGTCCTGTTGGACCTAGCTCCACAATACAGCACCTCCCCTCCACCTCCTCACCTTAGGAAGTGTTCAAGAGGCATTTGTCTTGGTTAGGCCACATATTTATTTTTCCACAAGAAATTTCCAAAGATATAGTATCTTATCCTAGTAAGGTTTTTCAGACTTTACGTACCTCTCCACAGAGGAAGAAATATATTTTACATTTTCACGTAATAAGTACATATATGTATCTGAAATGAATGTTTTATTTGACAATAATTACCCCTAAAACTGCAACAAAAATCACAGTTAATATTGAATACGATTTTATTAATAATGAAGTGCAACATTATATTTCTTTTTTTTTTTTCTTTTTGTGAGGAAGAATGGCCCTGTGCTAACATCTGTTGCCCAGCTTCCTTTTTTTTTCTTTTTTCTCTCCAAAGCCCCAATACATAGTTGTGTATCATAGTTGTAGAGTTGTAGCTCTTCTATATGGGACCCTGCCACAGCACGGCTTGATGAGCGGTGAGTAGGTCCGCCCCCAGGATCTGAACTGGCGAACCCAGGGCTGCTGAAGCGGAGTGCTTGAACTTAACCGCTACGCTGCTGGCCTGGCCCCCCATTTTATTTTCTTAAACTACCAATTAGAACCTACTAACTTTACCTCAAGACCCGCTAAAGAGTCACAAACAGGAATAACTTTATTGGAGGGTGTTTTTGGCATAAAAGTGGCTTTTATGCATACCTCAAATTATACAAAGTAGGGTCTACTGTTGCAAGACATTCACCCACATTTCTCCGGCATTTCTACTTTGTTGTAAAAGAGGGCCTTCTGAGTATAGCAGAATTTGGACAAAAGTGAAGGGGCCAGCTGAGGGAAATGTACACCCTTAAGGAGTCCTTTAATTCTCTTTTTATCGTTTAGACTCCCCAGGATTCTTGAGGAAGGCTTCACTGAGCAATTAAACACTGAGATATTCACCTGTATATCCAAATTTGGAAAAGTGATGGATATGCAATTTTGCCTCCAGATACAGCTCTAGTCTCCTCCTTCCTCCAATCAAATGAGTGTATGCTTATTGAGTCAGTGTGTCCCACAGTGTTTTCAAGTTAAGTGTAAGTAGGTATCATGACACAAAAGTTATTTTTTCCATGCTCAAGAGGGTTGTATAACATCTACTGTGATCAGACTCTTTATTGAGTAATGAATATGGAAATGAGATAATTGGACTACAGTACAAAGTTAAAACGAACTGTAAGAATTTAAATAAATAAGGCTGAAGGATGTGGGTAACTTTGCGCATTTATGAGTGAGATTGTGTGGTAATAATTGTTGCAGGGGACACATATTTTTTTAATCCATTAATTCTTAAAACAATTGTTTTGGCCTCATAATTTAATACCACTTCGAACAGCTTCTAACATAACAACCCAAGAAGTACCTTGGACTTGATGAAAAATATTTCTGCATTTTACTTAGAAATCTTAAGTAGTTATATTCCTAATTTGAGGGAATGGTTTTGGGGAAATATCTTTTAAAAGCCAGGGTGTAAAATAGGGGCCTGCCAAGGTATTTCATGCTCTATGATTAGGTTCTTTCAATTTTAAATCCACTGAACCAATAAGCCATTGTTAGCCAAGCAGAAAGAAAACAACGTTTATTGCCATGCTGTGGGCAACTTCTCTTGTCTTCTTCTATTCTTTAAATTTCTAAGTGCCTGATTTCTTGTTATTTTGATTTTGTGCATATGGTTACCTCTGGCTATGGTTGTGTAAGAGAGAGACAGCTAGGTCAGTAGATGCTCTACTTATCTTTTGAATTACATAGTAACTTTCTTAAGGAGAGGCATTAAATCCTCTACTTCCTTCACAATGATCTATAATCCC
Organism: Ceratotherium simum simum; assembly: GCF_057802395.1. Classification (NCBI taxonomy): domain Eukaryota; kingdom Metazoa; phylum Chordata; class Mammalia; order Perissodactyla; family Rhinocerotidae; genus Ceratotherium; species Ceratotherium simum. The sequence goes on from NC_141901.1 coordinate 82,004,724, forward strand.
TAGTGTTCTATTCATAAACATGCTCAATAAATGCTGTTTATGCGCTGACCAGCTGCTCATAAGTGAAATAGTTTATGGATTCTTCCTAGAAGAAGGGTTCAAGAAGGTCAAAACTGAATTAACCTTCCTATAAAACCATTCTAATAAACCCAAACTTGAATCAAGTCAGACACTCAGGAGTGGAAGAAAGTCTCCTTGAAGTCATTATACCAAACAGTCAGAGCTACTGTACTGGGACATTAAGTATTTGAGTTCAGTATCTATATCTAGTTGATAAGCGTATGTACAGAAAACTTAGATCAGATGATGTATTGCATTTGGGAACAGATTCAGAATTAGTTTCAAATTGGCAGAAGGTATGGCATAGAAATTTCCATGCTCTGATTAGTCTAAGTACATGTGTAAAGATTCACATATACACACATACTCACACACAGATGAAGAGAGAGAGAGAAAGAACACACATATACCAGAATAATAGAATAGTTAAAAAAAAATATAAACTACGCTTAGGGACATGTTTTAATAGCCATCTTCTACATCACAAGACCTAAGTTCAATTTCTTATTTCTAAAGGAACAAAAATAAAATGCAATATATATATACATAGTGTCTCTAATATATTCTGCTCCTGAGGAATAAAAAATTGTTAAATAAAAAACTGAGACTTAGAGGGCCAGCCCAGTGGCATAGTGGTTAAATTCGTGTGCTTCAGTTCGGCGGCGTGGGGTTCATCAGTTTGGATCTGGGGCGCGGACCTTCGCACCGCTCATTAAGCCATGCTGTGGTGGCATCCCATATAAAGTAGAGGAAGATGGGCATGGATGTTAGCCCAGGGCAGATCTTCCTCAGCAAAAAGAGGTGGATTGGCAATGGATGTCAGCTCAGGGCTAATCTTCTTCACACACACACACACACACACACACACACACAGAACAAAAAACAAAAAGCAAAAAAGACTTATTCTTTGGCATTGTCTTAATAACTATGCTAAAAAAATCTCTCCTTTTTTTTTCTTTTTCTTCTTTTGGTTAATCAGGTAGCTCCAAGACAGACAGCATTGCTAAGTAAAAAAAAAAAAAAAAAAGAAGGAAAGAAAAGAAAAGACAAAAAGAAAGCACGTTATTTCCTTTACCTGAAAACACGATCATCATACCAAAAATGTCCCATATTCCTCTGCACCCCACCCTTCCAGAATCTTCCCTCATGGGCTATCGTGCTCTTGGGCCTGGGCTGGAGGATGAGAAGAGAACCCCGTCAATAATTCCTGAGGCCAAAGGAGAAAGTCTCCAAGACAAATGCTTGGCTGCTCCCTTTATGTGAGCTCAGAGGGGAAAGTGCTTCTCATTCTTCCAGCCAAAAATGAGAGGAATAATTGTTCAGTTTATTTGGAAAAACAATAAAAAATTTAAGTAAGAGCAATTGAATTAGAATAATAGAATAAAAATGATGCTGATTTTCTTTATATTAATTCTATCTACCCATGGATTCAAGCTGGAATTTGCTCTTTTTACTTGCTTCTTCCTCTACAGCTATGGTACATCCTGAAGCTCTGTTTATTTTACCCTCAAAATAAATGTCTAATCTGTACTTTTCTTTCCATCACTACTGCCACCATCATCCTAGGCTAAGCCATCACTATTCCTCATTTGAAGTATAGTCTAATAATATGTCTTTCTACTTCTCTCTCGCTCTCTTTTCCTCCATTATTGACATAACAGCCAGTGCTGTCTTTGAAGAACCTCTGTCAAATTTTGCCACATTCTTGGTTTCTTTTGCATTTGGAAGCAAGCAAATTAAAATGCTTATGTATCTTTTATTGTATGTGTGTGTGAGGAAGATTGTCCCTGAGCTAACATCTGTGACCATTTTCCTCTATTTTGTATGTGGGACGCTGCCACGGCTTGGCTTGATGAGTGGTGTGCAGGTCTGTGCCCAGGATCTGAACCCATGAACCCTAGGCCATCAAAGCAGAGCATGTGAACTTAACCACTACGCCATCGGGCCAGCCCCAAAATGTGTGCATATCCTAATAAAACCTTTCATGATCTGGCTCTTATTCTCCAAATTCATCTCACTCTGCCTGTCTCCCTCCATCCACACCTGTGATTTTCAATTCCCTGAATTCACAAAGTCCTTAGTCCTCACATGGGCTGGACTAACTGCCTGCATTTCTTACCTCCTTCCCTAAATCTTCATTTTTACAAAGTCCTTATTCTTCAGATCTCAGCTTAATTTTTGCCTTCTCAGAGAAATCTTCCCAGATCACCCAGTCTAATCGAGGTCTTTCTTATTATCCTCTCCCACTGAGTTTTATTCTTTTCTTCCTTCTAGTTATCAAAATTTGCAATTACGCATATTTATTTGTCTGCCTGCCCCATCAAACAGTGAACTCCAAGAGAAGCATTGTATCCAACACCCAGCACCGTGTCTGAAGTTCAGTAGGCACTTATACAATATCTGTTGACTGAATTAACTAATTAGTTGTTATGTTACTAATTAAGACATATTCATGAATTATAGCATATGGTCCAGATATAAATTTTTAAGTCTCTTCACTTAAGGAATTAGAATAGGACCTTTAGCACGTTTATGGGATAGTTTGGATCATTTTCCTTCCAAGTGTTAAAAAAAATGTCTTGTGGTCTTACATACTAACCCTAAAATAATTTTTTTTCCCTTTTTTGCAGGGGAAGAGTCTCCCTAAGCTAACATCTGTTGCCAACTTTCCTCCTTTTTTCTTCCCTTTTTCCCCCCTAAAGTCCCAGTACATAGTTGTGTGTAGTTGTAAGTTCTTCTGGTTCTTCTATGTGAGCCGCTGCCACAGCGTGGCTACTGACAGACGAGTGGTGTGGTTCTGCACCCGGGAACAGAACCCAGGCCGCCAAAGCCGAGCGTGCCAAACTTTAACCACTAGGCCATCAGAGGGGGCTCTGAAATGATTTTTTAACTTTCAAATCACAGTGCTTTGTCTTACAATGATCAGCAGTCTCCAATTTATCATAATTGCAGGGGGATATTTTATACTTCTTTTGGAAGGAAATCTCTTTCTGAAGACAACCTAAAGAGAAAACAATCCGTCCATTGGTAAGAAAGACAAACAGGCAGCTTCCAATATAAAAATATTAAACATCCATTCCTTCAGCCTCAGCAGCTCAGAACTTTGAGAATAATCCAGTTAAACTACACCATTCTCAGTATCTTACCTAGCATCAGACCTGGCTAGAGCCTGATAGAAGCAACTGGTTTGGCAACTTATTCATGTCTTGTCCCATCAGTGATGCCTAGTATAGGAGATTAAATTTCCTTCAAACTGATTGAATGATTCCTGAACCAGCGTTTTTCCGATCTGTGTAACAGGAATCACTTAACAGCCAACTGGAAAATTAAGTTCCATCTCTGGTTCTTGGAACAATCTTCTTCCCAGGGAGAGGAAATTTATGTTCTTTAGTCTAATGGCACAGGAGTGAGCCAAAGGCAGTTTGCTGCTAGTCTGCCTTTGATATTGGATCTGCTTTCTGGATTCTGTCTTGATCCATATGACCGAATCTCCTGAATCCAGATCCATTCACCAGGAACTTGGGAATTGCTTTCAGTCTTGGAATCTTAACTGGAAAAACTTTTCCTCTACTAGGGGTTCTTTTCCTGACACATAGTATTTCAGAGCTTGGGCTTTGGGGCCAGCCAGATATGAGCCTAAATTCTCAGTACATAAACGCTGTGATTTTTTGCACAAATAATGTAAACTCTCTAAATCTTAATTTTCTCATCTGTATAGAGATTATAACAACAGCAATTTCCTCATAGGGACGTTGTGGGAATTAGTTGTGATTAGGCATGCAATGTGCCTAGGACTGCTTTAAAGGTAGTGAAACTTCTATCCCTAGAAGTGATCAAGCAGTAGCTAATAGTTCATGTCTGTATCATCCTTGGATTGCAGAGGCCACGCCTGTGTCAGGAGGCAGAACTCTTGATTTTCCCATCTTCCTGAACCTCTTCTTCCATTGTTTTTTATGTCAGTTAATGGGACTATCA